>NC_065452.1:48375633-48650184 GCF_917563875.1 Diabrotica virgifera virgifera
TGACATTTCTATATCTTACGGAACTTTTATAAACGAAGTATAATATTGTAGTAAAGAAAAAAGAGACGTTCTCACAAACAATTTATTTTACAACTGACGACCGGTTTCGCTGTCTACAATATTCACAGCATCTTCAGGTCACGGTCAAAGTAAAATTAAATGCTACAAATAACAAAAAACCAGAGTTAGTTAAGTGGTCTGGTTGAAATCAAAGGGTAAAGATCAAGCCAATATTAAAGTATATATATTTATGCATACATATAAATACTAAAATGTACGTAAATATGGTTTAACAACCCTCACACTCACATACATGCAAGCATTCAAATGTAGTGGCAAGTAAAGTATGTCAAGTATAAGTATAAAATGTACACTTACTTTCCGGTATAAGGGAAGAATATAGTAGTATTCAATATCATACTTTTTCTCCAAATTATGCTAAAGGGAGAGATGGTAGAGGGACAGATTTGATTGTAATGTACAAACAAAACAAAATAATTGGCAGGATCTTGAGGGGATTAGTAAGGGAACACGACATTAAACCGTGAAACTAAAAATTGTTAGTTATATATAAAGTGATGTTATTTTCAAATTTTTTAAAGTGTATATTTTTAATTTAATTGGGATTATTAGATGTTGTTCTGGATGTTCAAGATTGGTTGTGCAATTTTCTTAAACCAGAATTGGTCAGTTGTGTATTAGTTGTGGTGTGATTGTGAAAATGTTTTAATTTTGATTTGTTGGACACATTGAAATTAAACTGAACAATAGTAAATAGGTAAAATTTGCTAAAATTTAAAAGTGTCAAACAATAAAATCATTAATAAATAATTCAGAATTAAATTCAAATGTGAAGGTAACTAACTGTACATGAAATTAAATTTATAGTAATATAAAGTTATGATGATTTGTGCAGCAATGAATGAGATTTTATGAGATATTACTAAAAAGTTAGAAAAAGGCAAATATGAAAAAATAGATGAAAAAAAAATGATTCATTTATGTTAATATCTGTTGAATGTAATAAATAGTTGAGTAGATTGAAAAATTAATCTCAAAAAATCTTTGAAAAAGTTACCTGGTTGAGCTGGTTTCTTTGTAAAGTTAAAAAGTTGTTGAAATATTTTTTGTTTTAAAGTCGATAAAAATAACACATAACAGATTCTCGAACGCACACAAAGGACGTGGACATAACGGGAGTTTGGGAATTTGATTATTTGAAGTATAATACACATTATTTGAAGTATAATATATTCGAATAACATTGTTATTCCCAATGAAAATTTTATATGGTATCTATAAACATTTTTAAAAGAATTGTGATCTCTTTTAGACAATTCTTCTTCTACTTTTCGCATCATAACCCTGGATGGGTTTTTGCCTGTCTGGCTATATCCTTCCATTCATACCTCTCTTTTCCTCCATTCTCTTACATTTATAGTTTTTAGGTCGTCTGCCACGTTATCCAACCATCTCGTTTCGTGTCTTCCTTTCTTTCGTCTTGCTGTTAGCATCATCATCATCATCATCATTTGGCTCTACAACTCTATGTGAGTCTTGGCCGCGTTTACTATTTCCCTCCATTGTTGTCGGTCCTGAGCAGCTATTTCCCATTGCTGTACTCCCATTTTGCGTAGATCGCTGGCTACTGCGTCCTTCCATCTCTTTCTTGGGCGACCAACTGACCTTTTTCAACGGGCCTTTCCCATAATGTGGCGTTTAGAAGTCTTTCGTCACTTTATCTTAGTACGTGACCCGCCCATCGTATTCTGTTTGATTTAATGTAGCGTACTATGTTTTCATCTCCGTATATTGTCTGGAGTTCATCATTGTGTCTTCTTCTCCATTCTCCTGTTGTCTCTTCTCTGCAAGGCCCATAGATAGTCCACAGTATCTTTCTTTCAAGTACCAGTAATTTTGTTGTTTCCCGCTGATTCAGAGTCCAGGTTTCGCTTCCATACGTTATTGTGGGACGAATTATTGTCTTATATACTCTTATTTTTGCTAGTCTTGAGAGTATTTTTGATTTAAGTAGGGTCCTTAACGAGTAATATGCCCTGTTTCCTGCAATAATCCTGGCTGCCACGTCCTTTTCATAGTTATTTTCAGATGTTATGATCGCTCCCAAGTACTTAAATTCTTTGACGACTTTAAAATTGTATTCATTAATGATGACTTGCTGTTAGCGTCTATTGTAACATATTTTAAATAACATCTGAAATTTTACAAATTATACAAAGTCGTGCCCTGCATTCAATTCTTTAATCGCTTAGTTGCTTCTGCCTTCTAATCCTCCTCTTGTACCTAATCATATACTGTTCTCACTATCCTACTTTCGAATATCTTCAGTTACTCTTCATATGTTTTTTCTCCAAACCCAAGTTTCAAATTCATAGGATACTATGGGTCTAATTAGTGTTCTGTAGATAGTCATTTTAGTTCTTTTCTCTATTAAATTCTACTATTTGTCTTTATTAATATTGGACCACGGCAATTAGCACAAAATAAATCGATTTTAAAATACAGCACACAGAAAGTTGCAACTTTTTACATATAGTCTACTACAGAAAAATGGGTGAAAATGCATAGTTGCATTTTTAAGTGCATACAATGCATCCAAAGTGCATAAAAATGTCAAAGGAAGTGTATTAAGGGGTAGATTCTGTTATTCGGCAGTTTTTGGGGTCACCAAAGACGAGTACGCCATCAGAACCGACCACCCAGGAGCGTCATTTGAAATTTTGATTGGGGGGGGGGGGGCAAGAATTACATATACCATACATTATACAGGTTGATTGATTAGTAGGGTAAAGCTCAATAGATCCCATATAGTAATAGAGAGCAATAAAAGTTAATAACAAAAATTGTAGCCAACTTTGAGCTTCACATTTTAAAATTAATTAGAATGTTCGGTGTTCGATAAGATCGTGGCAGAGCAAACTTATGTTTTTTTAAATGGAACACCCTATATTTTATCTTATATTCCAAATCCTCTCAACTTTCCTATTACAAAAATATAAAGGTCTGTTATGATATACAGGGTATTTACAAAGGTATAACCAATTTTCTATGAAAATCGTAACAAGTTCAGCTCCCTGTATAAATAAAAATAAGCAAAACAGCAATGGTTTATTGGTGCCATGTTTTTTGTTGATTGTGAAAATTCTTAGGAATGTTTGATATTGCTAATTTTCTTTATATCGAATACAGGGCGAGTCAAAACGCAAGTACATTATTTTCTCAGTAATTTTAAAGGAACACCCTATATTTTATGTCACTATCAAAAAGTACGTTTACCGTACTTGTTATATAATTTTTGTATAATATTCCCTCTGTCTAAATTTATTAGTTTTCCAGATATTTTCATTTTTTAGAGCAAATTATTAATTAGGGGTCTAAATCTTTCCAAATTTTAAGTAAGCCATGACTGAACTTTTTAAAACTGATAATTTAAGGTTACTGATTATCAATCCGGTAATCAATGTAACAATGTAGCAAATAAAGAAAGAAAAATAATTTATTAGTAATAAATTTTACAAAATATAACACATCCAAAACATACATTTTTGAAACAATTAAAAACTACTTTTGTATGTAAATGTAACAAATAAAGGAAGAAAAATAATTTATTAGTTATAATTTTACAAAAAAAAAGACACAAACACAAAATACAGCATTTTGTGAACACAATTAAAAACTACTTTTGTATGTAAATGCAACAATGTAACAAATAAAGAACGAAAAATAATTTATCAGTAAAAAATTTTACAAAAAAAAACATCAACACAAAATACAACATTTTTGCAAAAAATTAAAAGCTACTTTTAGTAAAATATTTTATATATTTAATTACAGAAGGTGTTCAAAATTAGTGAGTGAAATGAAATTGAGTGAAATGAGCATTTGTAAATTAACAATTCGAAATACACTTTGTATTCTATTTTTCATCTCATACCTTGTTGTTGAAGGCATTTTATAACCTTCATTCTTAACGTAACCCCAACAAATTCAGTCCAGTTTATTAAATTTCGATGGCCACCCGTGATCTGGGTGGCCACGCTACTGGTCCATAGAGAAATGAAAATATCTCGAAAACTAATAAATTTTGACATAGGGAATGTTGTATACAAATTAAAGCACGATAATGGTACTTTTCAATAGTGATATAAAATACAGGGTGTTCCATTTAAAATTACTGAGAAAATAATGTACTTGCATTTGGACTCACCCTGTATTCTATATAAAGAAAATAAGCAATGTCAATCATTTTTATACATTTTGACATTAAGTAAACGAATATGGCGTCAACAAAACTATTGCCGGTGTGTTTATTTTTATTTATACAGGGAGCTGAACTTGTTAAGATTTTCATATAACATTGGCTATAACTTTGTAAATACCCTGTATAATATAACAGATCTTTATATTTTTGTAATGAGTAAGTTAAGAAGATTTCGAATATAAGATAAAATATAGGGTGTTCCATTAAAGAAAACATAAGTTTGGTCTGCCACGATGTTATCGAACACCCTTTAACATTCTACTAATTAATTTTAAAATGTGAAGCTCAAAGTTGGCTACAATTTTTTTTTACTTTTATTGCTATCAATTACTATAGCGGATCAATAAGCTTTACCCCACTAATCAAGCACCCTGTACATATATGATGAAAATTGACGTATTTTTTGCAAATTTCAGTCATTTTCAGGGTCAGGGGGGGCAAATACCCCCATATCAAATGACGCCCCTGATCACCGGAGCACCTAGTGTCCAAGTTCACTTCTAGGGCACGTCATCTGGAGTTTGGGGGGTATTCGGCACTAAATTAATGCAAACAGTTTACTCTGGGGCTTTTGGGGTTTCTGAGAAAAAATACGCCATCAGAGCCTACCCCAGGAGCAGATGGTACCCAAGGACCGTGCAAACTCCAGAAGATAACGTACCTTAGCAGTAACCTTGGGGACCGGATGATCAGGGGGTCAGTTATGATTCGTATTCAGCGACCCTAAAAATTGCCTATTAATCTATCTGCATGGATTCAGTGCCAAAAAGCTTCGAAAATCCAGAAGATGACGTCCTTAGCAGTGGTCGTAAGCACAAGCTGCCCGTGAGTCGGTTCTGATAGCGTATTCGTGTGCAGAAAACCCAAACTTCCCCCCCTGTAATCATCGATTTGCATCAATTTAGTGCCAAAATCACTCGAAACTCCAGAAGATGACGTGACCCTACGCACCAAGTGCCCATATTCGTTTTCAGCAACCCCAAAAACCCCCTGATTAATCTGTTTGTACAAGTTTACATACATACATAATAGATTGCCTCTTTTACCGTTAGGTGTCGAGGATTCCTCCTTTATTTGATACGATCTGCAAATTTACGCCACTTCTTCCTAACTGCTGCTAAAACTTTTGCTTCTTGCCACGATATTCCTCTTTTCGTATTTCGTTTACACTGGTGTTCCAGCTTTTCCTTGGTCTGCCCCTCGTGCTTTCACCCTCTGCATTGGCCTCCGATGTCATTTTCACTTGTCTGTCGCCACTCATTCTTATCATGTGTCCAGCCCATTTTAACTTCTTTTCTTCAACTTTTTCGTTGAGTGATTTTACCTGTAATTCATGTCTTATATCTTCGTTTCTTCTTTTGTCTAATCTTCTAGCTCCCACCACTTTTCCTAAGTATCTTATTACTGTAGCCTGTAATCTTTTTTTTTGTCTGTCATTAAGTACCCAGTTTTCTGCCCCATATATTGTAATTGGCATATATACCTACGGTTTTATATACTGTCATTTTGGTTTTTCTCGATATTTCCTTTTTGTCTAGGAAATTTTTATACACTGAATAATAAGTTCTGATTGCCAATTTTATTCTGTTTCCAATTTCCTCTTCTTGTGTACCTTTGTTGTTTTAACAGTATTCCCAAATACTTGAAGAGGTCTACTTGCTCGATTTTTTGCCCTTCGATTTCAAAATTTACAGTTGCTTCTTTGTTGGCTGTTGTCATTACTTTAGTTTTCTCCATATTTATTATTAAGATGTAGTTTTTTAATTCTTCTGTCCAGATTCTTATATTATGTGCGAGAGCCTTTTCAGTCTTGCAACTAAAACAATGTCATCAGCAAATAATGCACAGGCTTCAATTTTTATTTGTTGAAGATTTCTATACCCTATAGCGCATTTTTTAGTTTTTTCCAACACTTTGTAATAACTTCATCCCTAACAGAAATAAATAACAGTGGGCTCAGCACTCCACCTTGTCTAACCCCGTTGTTATTAGAAAATTCGCCTGAAATTAGGTTACTTGTCCTGACCTGGTTTTTTGTGTTGACATACAAACTCTTTATTACACTTAAAAGTTCTTTATCTACTTCCTTGTTTATCAGGCTTTGCCATATTCCTTCTGTCTTGACCATGTCAAACGCCTTTTTCCTCAAAACTCTAGAAGCAGTGAAACTGGGCACCAGGTGCTCCGTGGTTGGGTTCTGATAGCGTAGTCGTGTTCAGCGACCCTAAAAACCCCTTTATTTTGACATGTTTATGCAATTTTGGATGCATGTTTATGCACTTTAAAATGCAATTATGTATTTACACCCATTTTTCTCTAGTAGGCTTTTTTCCTAACATCATTCTGGACACAATTCAAAAAGTTGCAAGTCTGGTTCAACGTGCTGTATTAGAAAATCGATTTCCACTGGCTACCTAAATATTCCCACTTTTAAATATATTTTAAATCTATTCATTGTACCTTATAATCAACGTCTACACCAGGGGTGGGCAAAACCCGCGGGCCGGATCAGGCCCTTTTGTTTATTTTATCCGGCCCGTTGAAAAATCCAACAGACAATTTTTTTTTTCTCTTAGGGCCGGTTGTTCGAACGCTAATCAACAATGATCACTATCAAATATTTAATTACTGTCACCAACTGTCAATATCAACTTTGTTTGGGTTGCTGAAAACATAATTGATTATAATTATGAGATTAGTTAATCAATTAACATAACAATTATTAACATAATTGATTAACTAATTTCATAATTGTAATCAATAATTATGTTTTCAGCAACCCAATCAAAGTTGACATTGACAGTTGGTGACAGTAATTAAATATTTGATAATGATCATTTTTGATTACCATTCGAACAACCGGCCCTTAGTATTAGTGTGCGTGTAACATCATTTTAAATTAATTTGTAGAAATCGTTAAGCTATAAAGAAATAGCAAAATAAAATCTTTCATTAAGTGACTTATTTAATAACCATTATTTTAATATTCTTCTTCTTTTAGTGCCGACTCCACTAATGAAGGTTGGCTATAACCTATAACCGTTGCTAATTCGTCTCTATCTTCCGATTTCTTAAAAGCGTTTGTGTGTTTAACCCGGTCCAGTCGCGAACGTTTTTCAACCAGGATATCATTTGTCGACTACAAGGACCGGTTTTCCTTCGATTCTACCCCTTATAACCAGCTGCAACGACTCGTACCTACTAATCGTTTTTAAGTATATGCCCCCAATATGCTGCCTTTCTCCTTTTAATGGTGGTCAAAAGTTCTCTATCTCTTCCCATTGTGTGCAACACCATATAGTTCATAATTAGGTCCGTGGTATTTTCAAAATTCTCCTAAAAACCACGTCGTAAAAGCTTCCAGCTTTCTCACTAAGTCAACATTAACAGTCCAAGCTTCGGTACTATAAAGAAGAATAGAGTGGATATATAAGATTTTACCATCCGATAACAAATTTGCAGATTGAGTCTTTGGTTACTCAAGGTTACTCTTTGGTTACATCTTCAAAAAGGCTGATCTTGATTGCTCTTTATTTGATCGAACTTCTGATTTCGGATTTATATCTTTCGTAATCCAGACTCGAAAGGTTTTTCATTTTGCCCACTTATTAAAAAAAATTTTTTATCTGGATTTGTTATAACTTAATATAATATAATATAATGGACCATAGTTCTTTACAAATTATATAATATATATTAGCGGGTATAAATTGTTCGCATGTACACCCAAGTAAGTTAAGACAATTTATTATTACTATTATCTATTATTAACAGTAAAATTTCTTTATCAAAATTCTTTACAATGATACTAGATACTAGTAGATAATGATAGTACTTTTGTGAAAAAAATTTCTTGAACAGGGAAAAAACTCCACCAAAAACATTCGCGGGTGCAGTGTACTTAGGCGTTATAGTCCTCTGGCCCAGAAGACATTTTGAAAATTTCATTTTGACCCGCGCTTAAAAGTATTTGCCCACCCCTGGTCTACACGGTACTATATTATTAAATATTTATTTAACTTACGCGGTTATTATCTTCTTAAAAAATCGGTAGTATGTCCGTTCGTGTCCTAAAACGAGTTCTCTCCAGTTAAGGGTTAACGTAAATTATATCCAAGAACGTTACCCAGAAAACCAGGGTTTTAAAGAACGCGGTACATTTATTATAACAGTTTTAAAATATAATATAAATACTTCTTTAATTTCAAGTAGCGTAATAACAGTAGGTTTTTATGTTCAAAATAGCCTGAAAAAATATAAATTCGGCGAAAACACATTGCATATGACAGCTGAGCTGCACTCAACATTCTGAAGTCATTCGCGTCCATAAAAGCTTGGAACTACAACCAGTTCCTTAAGTTAAAGCATTTTTTACCGTCTGTAATAAATTTTGCATTCATCGTTAATATAAATTTTTAGACACTTTAGGTTACGTACCATGTATGTACATATATAGTTTTTATATTTCCAAGTCGTAGGTAGGTATCTAACGCGATTTAAAGCAATTTACTACGTAACTTAACACTTACATAGATTTGTTTATGTACACGTTAAATTCTCACTTACTAATTTGAAATTAAGAAAAATGAATACGATAAAGAAATTATTTTATTAGCTCTAGATTTTATTACATATAGTGCGTATGACATTTACCCCATCTAAATACTGAGAGATAAATTACAAATATTTTTTTATATAGCAAACTACTAAGAGTCCATTTCGTCAAAATATTTATAAACAAATTTAGGTTATTTCCATAAAAAAATAGATATATTTGTTCGTTCCAAAATAAATTGCTAGACGAAATTTAAAGAATGCCTTTGTCGTTGAATTTCAGTTCTCGTCTGACCTTAATACCGAAAAAAAGTGTTGGAATTTGACAACAAATTGGAGAAGTAATTTTTCGAATTTGTTATAAAATTACCTAGTATGGTTGAATAGATGTTCGCAATTTGCTATGGAATCGAAATGAACATCGGTATGTATTCTTGCTTGTCTAGTCAGACTATTCTAGTCTTGCTATTTCAAATATTTAAAAAAATGTCTGTAAACACATTATACCCATGTATACAGGGTCACACAAACATCACCAATCACCATAGCTAATAATGAAATCAGAAATACACAACAAGAAACAAGCATATCAAAAGTGGCTGCAAACAGATAACCCAGATGACAGACGAACATAATATGCAAGATCAAACAAAGAAATAAAAAATCTAGTAACTAAAGTAATAGATTTCCTGGAAAAGTAGATATGAAGGTCTCAACAAGATCAAGAGCAGCATGGAAAACGGTAATAAACCTGAGAACAAACAAAACATAAATCCGCGTTTACACGATGACAATTGGCGAGACAATTGTCATCACGTGGTTGCGGATTGTCGGAGGCCAGTCCAGTTCAAGGTTCATAAATAGACAGGTTGCATGGTAACTTTCCACCAATCAGCGTCGAGAATCTAATGGCGGGAGTGACGTCACCCAGAATGCTGCATTCAAATGCATTCACTTCACTCATTGAAATGAACTCGGAAAGTATTAATGTATTGAAAATGTGTATATTTAAAAAAAAATACGTTTGCATTTTTAATGACTATTTATTTCATATATTCTTTAAAAAATGTGGTACCTAGATACGTGTAGAGTTACAAAAATCATAGAATATAACTGCAATTAAATATATGCAGTAGAATAGCATTACCACTTAATTAAAGCAGAAGGAGATTCTTTCTTGTGTATATATGGGACTAAATCATTCAAATATCCTAGGTATATTAATAATGGGTTGAATACAATTTACTTTTTTAAATGATTTTGAGTAGGTATATAATAATTTTGAATTGGGGATAATGCATGTAGTACTTTATTATAAATTCCTCCTAACATGTAAACCATGGTGAAAAAGAGATTCAACTAAAGATTTATGTATCAAAATTAGTAGTTTTTCCCTTAAGTTTAACATAAGAGCATCTGATTACGTTAGATACTGGATTATAATATCTAAAACTATTAAAACATTATGATTCCATTCAATAGGTACCTGTGAAGTTTTACATTAACATAAATTATAAAAAAATACAATTTCAGTGCAATAAAGGGAATTTTCCCCATTTTATATATTCATTTAGTTTATAATTGTTTATTCAAACGATCTTCAGATGGCTGCAATATTTGTTATAATTTTATATGAAACAATTACATATAATAGATCTATTATCTATACTTAGACTTAATTAGATATATTGTTCAATAAGTCTAAGCTGAAGAACCGCAAGAGACATTACAGAACTGTAATGTCTCTATACAAGAATGTCCTTTACTATACAATACAGCAGAAAGAAAATCCAGTAAGTAAGTAGGTACTTACTAAGTAGGTATATAAACACATTAAAATGTATCTTAACACTTGTAAAAGAGTTTTGGGTTTAAGTTATTATACTAAAAACACTTAATGATATCTATAGATACATTATATCTCAAGATATAAACACAAATTAAAACACTAACGATATTTAATAACAAAATATAGCCTCCAAACCACGTATCCTCTTATGTTTACAAACAATTCGTAAAATTGATCGTCTGGGTGACGTCACGATGACAATATTTCATTTGTCAATGTCAAAGTTACCATACAACCTATGGTATAGGGACCTTGAGTCCAGTTGAACGAGAAGATGTTTATACGGGGCCAACTATTGCCAGGGCAGTAGACTGCTAAAACATGGCCGACTGCTCGTCATCTGTTGTGTCCGGTGAGGACTTAAAACTGATGTTAAATCAGTTTTCCTGGCCTACACCGTTCACACGGCGCCGATTGTCGCGACAATTGAGATTTCGAGTGGTAGGGGGGCTCACTGGGCGCAGCTCATTGTCCTTAGTCTACTCCCGGAGACAACTGAATTTTAGGCCAATTGTCAGGGCAGTTGGCAAGGCAATTGGCCTGAAGTGTTTAGACGAAGACAATAATTTCATGCGAGTCAGTTATCTTCTGACAATTGTCTCGCCAATTGTCATCGTGTAAACGCGGCTTACGCGATTAGAATAAATTTAATAGAAGAAAGATCTTGGATGGGACATTACTCACAACTTCTGACTGAAACAAGACCGCAATTAACGAACACCATAACAACAACATATGAAGTGGAATACGATGAAGACGATGAAATAACCGTCCAAGAAGTGAAGATGCAATACGATCTCCTGTTCAAACTACAGGGAGCCAAGTGTAGTAAACTGCAGTGTGTTCTTGTATTGTGTGTTGCATATGTCTTATGTATGATAATCGTGAGATTTCTTCTTCGACTTCCTTTACTCCGCTATTATTGTTGGTGTGACTTTTTGTTGACTCCTTCTTGTAGAAGTGGCAACCAAAGCCTGCTGAATTTTGGTGATGGGTTTGGTAGACATTATTCTTCGTTAAGTAGGGTAAGGGGCGCTTCTTTGATATTTCTCTTTTTCATGTCTGATCCTTTCACGATTATTGATGCGTCTTTCCTTGTCCCAGGCATGTTTGCATATCTGAGATTTCTCGAAGTCTCTATTCTTGAGGTATGTATTATGCTCGTTTACCCTGACACTTACTGGTCTTGCAGTTCCACCCAACAACATACAAGAAAGATCCAAAAACTGGATCTAGAAAATATCCTGTAAAACAACATTAGTTATTTCATTCATTCAATAAGAATTACAATCCCTAGGGATAATAGCTAGATAGTGTGATCACTAGATAGACTATCTAGCTAAGGAAAGCTGGAACAGAAGTGGAAGATCAAGTGAACAGAGCAAACAGAGCCGCAGGTTGCCTTAATGACACAATATGGAGAAATAAAAATATCGGAAAAGAAATGAAAGGCAGAATTTTCAAAACAGTCATCAGACCAATAATAACGTACGCGGCAGAAACACGACCTGACACAGAGAGGACAAAAATATTGCTCGAAACAGCGGAGATGAAAACCCTTCGAAAAATCGATAGTAAGACTCTATGGGACAGAGAAACCGGGTAAAAAACAGAAGAAGAGAATGGAATGACCACATAAGCCGAATGACCACAAATAGAGTAGTACACTAAAAAAAATTTAGTTCGTAATATTGATTAACAGTGATTATTTAATAGTATTTCGTTGTAACAACAATTTAATTTTTTGTTTCAACGAACTTTTAGACATTGACGAATGTATTTGGTTATTGTCACAATGATTGAATAATAATTGTGAAAATAACTAGAGTACATTAATCAATAACACTCAATTTATTCAGCCAATAACTTAATTTCGTATCTTTAATAAATAATGTTAATTCTAGCAGCAACTCACTTTCTTGATTTCGTAGATGACAAGCAATTACCTTGGTTTATCGTGACAACGTACAGATTTCATTAAAACAATGTACAAATGTTGTTAATATAGCAGTAATATATGATTATTGTAAAGATGTAAACTGATTGTTGTGACAACGAATGCATTAATCAATCTACTACTGCGTTTAATAACCACAATCAATGCGTTCATGGTGACAAGAAAAGTAGTTGTTGAGACAATAAATGTTTTGCTTGACCATTTGAAATGTAACGGCTTTTCTTATCGTGATACCCCTAGCTTCGCTGTGTTACCATTGTTTAAAAAATAATTCTTTGTTAAACAATGATGTTACCTCTGCCGAAGTGCCGAATAATAATTTCATTTCGTTTCAAAGTGTAGTTCGTAGTAGAAGGAAGTTTTCGTGTGTCTATTATCGTGAAATTTCGGTCGAATTCTTTTTAAATTTTTTTCGAATCCTGGAAAAACTAAGTAATTAGTATTTTTGAAAATTTAAACACAGAATAAAATATTACAGTATTATCGAGTGTCTGAAGTCCCTGAGAACTTCTATAATGATTATTTTAATAAGTCACAGGGGTGAAAAAGAGAAAATTTAGTAAGATTTTTAATTTCAAATACACCATTCAAAAGAAACTTTTTATTTATTCTAAGGGACTTTCAGCCCTCGGTAATAATGTAATCATTTAGTCTGCGTTTAAATTTTTCAAAAATACTTATTAGTTTTCTCAGGATTCCAAAAAAAAATGAATGCGTTTAAAAAGAATTCGATCGAAATTTTGCACCTGCGCTCTCAAAAAGGATTAAAGTGTTATGGAATCACTATTTCAAACGCTTTTAAATGAGCTGTCACATGATGTACTTTCCCATTTAATAAAATCAAAGTTATGCTGTCACCTGAAAAGGGATCGTGTAAAGTTCGAAACATTGATGTTATAATATACTTTGATTATTTTAAAAGTAAAATCGACCTGCTCGAGCGTTTTGCTTATGTGCTAAAAATAAATAAGTTAATAAGGGAGGGGGGAGTGTAACATTTTTTTCCAGCGCACTGTATAAATGAAATCATAATATGATTTCTCATATTATGAGAAATCACACAGTGTAAAGTCCATTAGGTTTAGGACAAAAAAGGGGGATTTAAAAAATTATTATTATTCAATATCATACATTGGGCTAATGCATTCAGTAATTATTAATATAAAATACATTCATAGTAGGAATGAACGAAACTGATTGTAAGAATGAATAGAATTGCTTGTAAGAATAACCGTATTTATTGTGGGAATGAACGGAATTAATTGTAAGAATAAACGAAAATAATTGTAGCAATAAACGAAACTGATTAATTAACGACGTTTTTGTTTCAATGAATAGTGTTCTTTGACTCAATGAACAGAATTCGTAATATCAATAAAGTGATATTATGGTATACATAATGAATGTTCATCCATTCAATAAATATCGCTTTGTTGTTCCAATAAAACCAAGAATTGGACAAATTTTAAGTATTGCATTTGTTGTATGAATTAACATTATTATTGATATTACGTACCTTTTTTGTTGAGTGTAAAGAGAGCGAGTACTAGAGTCACATTAAAAAAACAGACAGACTCATGTCTATACAAAAAGAAGAAGAAAAAGAAACCCTAGGGATGATAACTAAAGCCATGGCATTAAAAATCCTATTCTTGGGTAAGGTGGATTACTTCTCTGTCATTTTATAGCTTGCTGTGCGTCTTTGCTGGTGTCGTGACTCTTCCATTTCTTCCTGTCCTTGCACTGAACTTTCCAGGTTTTCACATTCAATGCTCTTATGTCTTCTTCTACATTATCCAGCTATCTTCTTCTAGGTCTTCCTCTACACCAGGGTCATAGTGGTGTCTAGTTAGTTATCCTTCTCAACATATCTGAATGTGGGCGTCTCTGTCCTATCTGTGTCTATCTCCTATCCATTCTAAGCGAAGAGATTTTATGTATCTGACTATATTTTCTCTCTTGTTACGTTGTTGCCCAGTACTGTTTACTCATTATTTTTCTTTCAAAGTTCAGAAGGGTATCTTCTTCTTTCTTGTTAATCGTCGTTGTTTCCATCCCATATGTAAAAACAGGTCTTATATTGG
This sequence comes from Diabrotica virgifera virgifera, assembly GCF_917563875.1. Taxonomy (NCBI): domain Eukaryota; kingdom Metazoa; phylum Arthropoda; class Insecta; order Coleoptera; family Chrysomelidae; genus Diabrotica; species Diabrotica virgifera. Next base: position 48,390,360 of record NC_065452.1, read on the forward strand.
TTCGTCTTTGTTCTCTTACTTAGAGTCTTGTTTCTCAGGAGATTTATATTCATTCCATACGTTTCCAATTTGCCTTTCAGAATTCTTTCCTCTGTTCTCTCTTTTCCGGTTTTCCCTATTGCTGCTCCCAAGTAGCTAAAGGTAGATACAGTTTCAAATTTATATTTCTCAATTGTTGTGTCGTCTTTCTCTATCGCCATGTCTTTTGATTTGTGCTGGTTTACCTCTAGCTTTTTTATCTTTGCTTCCTTATCTAATTTTTCAACTGCTTTTATAAGTGTCATCTTCGTCTTCGCTGTGATGACTAGATCATCTGCATATTATGCTACTAATAGTTGAAGTTAAACTGTAATAATGTTCTGGTTTGCAAAGTTTGTCCTTATTATTACTTCCAGTATCAGGTTATAATATCGTCGGTAAGATAGAGTCACCTTGTTTCACGCCTTTTTGGTTTCATTGATCTCCTTAGAAGTTGTTCCGTTGAAATTTATCTTTGCTATGGTGTTCTTTAGGCCAGGAGAAGACATATATAACCTAATCAATTTAGATACAATCCTCCCAGAATTTTTTGAATAATCCTTCTTGAGAACGATTTCCGTAGTGGAAATCGAGACGTCAAACAATTGTTAATTAAAAATGTAATTCTCACTACACCAACAATTGTGGCTCAATCCCAGATAAACATAATACTTAACAGTTTACTAAAACATCAATGAATTTTTAACACATTTTTTCATAGAGAGTGCAGAAAATGTGAGTTAAATCATTTATTTTTAAAACGTTTGAATGAAAATTCTCTTTGGTAAAGCGTCAATTTATTAACTGAATGTTTCGCCATTATAGGAAATACGATAATTCCAAACAACAAAACGCGCTTGCAAAAACCACTGTGAGTAGAGTTTTCAACGTTTTATAAAATTACATTTGTTTATATGACAAGAAGTCACATATGGAATGAAATTATAGAAACTTTAGGGATAAGTGGAGTTCATGTATGAAAAACATATTTTAATAACGAAAAGTTCAGCCAAAATTTAAAAACAGTACTGGGTTAAGGTTAAAAAATAAAAAAAACATCTTTAGGATACGCTTTTAAGTTTTAAAGACCGCTATCCACATATTCTGCATATCAAGAAAAATTTTCTAGGGACGTCCAATTCGTTGTTTCTTTTCTATTAGACGTTTTATTCTCTCCCTCTTTAGATTTGTTATACATGCATTACTACTTTTCCTCTCAAAGCTCGATGGTCACTACCTTCTCAAAACTTATCCAACACACTCACGTCTTAGACTAGTTCTTTTCCATCACATAATACCCAATCTATTTAATTTCTAGTACCACGATCTGGACGACCAACGTAATTTTCTATGGAGATCTTTCTGAATATCCTGATGAGTCGCCATCTAACTGTCGTTATGTAGAGACAGATCAACTCGCTTTGCAACCCACGTGATGGGAGAGTCATACTATACCCAAGGGCATAATTCTTTATAAGTGTTATCGATTCTATGTAATTTTGAGCAACTATGCGATTATAACATAATTTTATACCATTTAAGGAATTACCCTGGTATTTTTTTAGTGACTCAGCTTGCAATTAACCTGTTCTTAACACTGATGAAAATTTTGTTAAAAATCGAAAACGTTCTGTTTAAAAGGAATTTTAATAAAAATGTTTTATACCTTTTACAAAGGATTTTTCATTAATTGTTTTTAATTGATGGTATACAGCCAGCTACAAGAAAAATTATTTTTTTCCTTGTGGATTTTACTTAACCTTTCAGAGGTAACGTGGCATGATGGTACATAAAGTGTAACGTGCGGACTCACAGTCTGCACATCCAGAAAAGGTCCAAAAAACAAATATTTTCGGAAAAACGATCTGAGAACTTGTCAATTGTTTAAATATAAACACAAAAAAAACATTTGCAAACAAATTTATTATAACTTGCAATTAAACTCATGCTTCAAAAATAAAAGTGAACGGATATATCCTTTTCACATTTTGAGTCCTATAAATCACAAAAACCTGAATTAAAAAAATACAAAATGTTTGAGCTGCGCCTAGTAGATACATGAATGAACGGAAATAAGCCAATCTTCGCTGATGCCTTCGGAGATTCATAATCTCCTTCCAAACTAGCATCATCATCGTCAGGTTCAGCTTCTGGCTCAGAATCAGAGATAAATTCCGCATGCAGCTTTTCAAGATATGCTAGTTGCTTTTCGAAACTCATCTTAAAAAATCTGTAACAAAAATAAGTTTATATCAATCAAATATACAGAAAACTTAATCAGTAGATTACTCCCAATTATAAATTACATAAATATTTTTATATTTACCCTAAAAACAAAATATTTTAAAAGTGAATCTTACCTGAAGATTTGTGACAACTTGTATAACGTGCAGACTCACGTTCCGCAGGTCAATATAGCAGCAGAACTAAACCCACTAAGACAATTCTCACAACAGTACTGAATAGAGTATCCCCTCACTTGAAGCTAGCGAGCACGCCACGACCGAGATCGCAATTAATCGTCAGAAATCGACAAATATTTAGACAAGCAGAATCATAATCCGCACGTTAACTCTGAAAGGTTAATGGTCGGCAGAAAATCGCAACTAACAACAGAAAACTTAGGTAATACTTATCTACAAATATATAATAAAATCCTTAACGACTTATAGAATACAGAACCAATAATTCTGACTTAGAAATTCTTCAATGACTCCAAAATTAAGTTCTGCGAATGATAGTATATGCTCCCTGGTACGTAACCCATGAACTGATAGGAAGATACCTAAAAGTGTCTACTGTTAAGGTAGAAATTTCTAACTTCAGCAGAAAATACAGAGAGAATAGTGTTCGTTCCAACACAAAGCAGCTTAAACAAACCTACTTATAACTAGATTTTCACATCAGACTGAAGGACGAAATAGATATAGGCAAAATAACGTAGTAACATAATATGGAACCATAAATTCTAACGTGCTATGTTCTAAAATAGATTTTTTGGGATTCTTCTATATTTTGAATTATATAATTAATAAGGTATTACCAAAGTAGAGAGTAAAATAGTTAATTTACTAATTTATTAATCATATTTCGTCACCATTTTGATATTAAGTTGTATTCATTTTTGACTTATACTCTTAATACAGAGCACTCTAAAATTAATCTTTGGACCTTATCCTGGATAAGAAGAAGAAGGAAAGTAGATATTGAAAAAAATTCCATTTTTAACTAGAAAGTAATTTTATTCCTTTCTAGTCGGTCATCTGGTTCGGCTATCGTGCCACTTTGAATTTCAATTATTTCTCTTAAACGGTCTCCATCTTTCTCTACCATCTGCATCTCTGAAGCAAAAGTTTAGTGGAGGTCCGACCTCTTTTGTAATGTGGTCAACACACCTTGTTAGTGATTTTCCCCGACTTTCTCGCTCCTTGTACCATACCCTGCAATGTAAAACTCTCCAGACCATCGATGCGCACTACATGACCAAACTAAGCGGTGATTCTTCAATAACAATATTTCGAAGCCTGCTTGTGCTATTTGTAACGTGCAGCTACAGTATAAAAAGGGACAGTAAAACCTCTTCCATATCGGCACTTTGATCTCAAGAAGTAATACCGGCAATACGCAATTGGTAATTCAACAGTGGTTAATGTTGCCCACAATCGGTCTTTGTCTTGCACTCTTGGTCTTGTTCTTGCGTTTTCGCAAGACCAAGACCAAGACCGCCTAATTTTAGCAAGACCAAGACCAAGACGTACCGTGCAAGACTTGAGCAAGAACAAGACTAAGCCTTCGAGACTCTTGCGTCTTGCAGTTAGAACTGAGGGTCGTTTTAGGGAGTATATTATAAGTTCGGCTATATTCTTAGATACTCTATGATAAACAAAAAAAAAAATGTAAAAAAAATTTTCAAAATTGGATTTATGCGCATTACGAACAATACCATAAACATACATAGCGAATCAAAATATCCATTAAAAAAACACTTCACATTATTTGACAGTACTTAGAGGTCATTATTATAACGTAAAAATAAAATATTTTGTACATCCTTTCCCAGCAGCCGAATTCTTCGCTCTGAAATTAATTGTCCAGATTTTCAGTTTAGTCGTCTTCTAATCATAACACAACATTCCTGCGTTGCGACGCCTACAGTAATATGGAATATCGTGTACAAACTTTTTAAAAATGTGTCACCTCAGCTATAGAAAATAGACTTAATAAGTATATAGATAAGTAATTAATTTTTTTCATTATTAGTTTTCTAGGAATCCAAACACCAGAAATCTTATCGGTATACATATTATAGTAAGCCTATTATGAATTGTTTATGCTGACTGTGCTATGAGGTCACTCGGCTAAACAAAATTTGCCGAAACAGCGCGGCTATTATTTAAAAGTATCATAAGATAATGATTCGAGACAAAAGTACAGGTAATGCCGGGTATCGTGTAAAAAAATACCGAACTATTATTTTAACGATATAAACTTTTATAAGAAATTAACGCACCTTAAAAACGGGTCATTTTTAATGTCTCAAATTTCCTAAACCTCTTGTTCGATTTAAGTAATTGTTTTTAAATGTTGAATGGGTTGCATGTGATTGTTCATTTTAAATGAAGTAAAAGGCAGACGTACTCTCAATCATATGATTGAGAGTACGTCTGTCTTTTACTTCGTTTAATTGTTTTTAATATGTTGTCTTATTCTTTATAAATATTGCTGTAATAATACTGTTGCTAGGCAGGTCAATTATTGTCAATGTATACCAGGTGTACCAATCAAACTGTGTTTTTTCTCACTCTGTGGAATATTCTAGCATTATGCTAACTTATTATTCAAGCATGCAATAGCATACCTACTGAAATTAAAACACAACTATAGCCTCATATTTTCTTAGCATTATGTTTTTTTATGCATTCTCTTATTATTGGATAATAAAAAAGTTAGGCACTTTTTTAACTAGCCAGTTTTTCATCAATACAGGATGTTTTTAAATAGGCAAACTTTAATGGGTAAATCTACACGAAAAAGTAATGACAGTTTGCTTCATAAACGTTTACTTTATAAATGCTTCGTTTCCCAAATAGGGGGTGTTGAAAATTTTCTTACAAACGAACGATTTATTTATTGCTCTAAAACCGGTGGAGATATAAAATTTTGTGGGTTTTGAGAGGTAGTTTTAACTTTAGTTAGTTAGAACATAGGTAGGTATCACTTAGATCGTGGGTTCAAACCCCACCCGGTGTCAGTTGTTTAGGTATTTATTAATTTGGCTAGTCTTTAATAAGGCTATGACATTCAAGCTTAAAATGTACCTCTCTGTTACATTGTTCTAAGATATGTAATAGAATAATGGGCAACTGCGAGACTTACAAGACTCCTGCTGCAAGACCAAGACCAAGACCAAGACCGGGAGCGCAATACCAAGACCAATACCAGGTGTACTGGCGCAAGACCAAGACCAAGACTGTCTAAGTCTCGTCTTGGTCTTGCGTTTGGGCAACACTACCGGTGGTGGATGCGGGTTTTCCCTGGCAAAAACCCGTAATTTCTATGCGACTAGCAATGCGAGAGTGGGGCAAAAGCGACTGAGAACATCGCTCGGCTAAAGATTTTACTTCCAATTTTTCGGAGGGTGGTTCTACTACTGTCCTTCTTTATACTGTGGTACAGCTGACTAAGAATAGATTCGTTGGTTCTCCTTGCGGTTCAGGGTATTCGCAATATTCTTCGCCAGCGAGATATTTCAAACGCGTCTATAATCTATAATGCGTTTATAAACTTCCTTCAAAGAGCAACATTCAGATACATATAGAAAAATGAAGAGGACCTTTGTTTTTACAAGCCTTATCTTTGTATCCTTGGTGATTTGTAAATAGAATTTTATACACGTTTGTTACTAGCTGTCTTCTTCTTTAGTGAAAGTTAGCGACTACACTGGCAAATCTGTCTGTATCTAATGCAGCTCTAAACAAAGATGTTGAATCAAGGCAGGTCCGGTCTGATTTTCTAAGCCATGAAATAGGGCGCATACCGGTACACCGGTTTCCTTCAATCTCACCCTGGATGATCAGTTACGTAAGTCGGTACTTTTCGTTTCTCATTATGTGTCCTAGGTAGCTAACTTTTCTGATTTTGGTGATCTTTAGCAGCTCCCTATCTATACCTATTCTCCTCAGGATATTTTGATTGATGGTGTGGGTCGTCCAAAGTCCAAGGTATTTTCAATATTCTTCTATAAAGCCAGAGTTTAAAGGCTTCTAACTTATTCATCAGCGTCATGTTGAGTGTCCAGGCCTCCGTTCCAAACATAAGTATGGAACGGAGTTCCGTGTTATTAACTAAAACACGAAATAAAAAGTTTTTTAACGAAGAGACTGATTTTTAGAAGAAATATATTTATTTTGTTACTTTTATCTTGAAACAGTCTATTTATTCATAAAATCCTTTATAAAAGGTATATTTGTTAAAATCCCTATACAGGGCTACATCAAAGACAGAACTAGTTTTCGATCGGTTGACCGATCATCATCAGTGCAATCCTAAAATGTGTACAACCAGATAAAATGATGCAAAGTATTTAAAATGTTGACTAAGGTTATAAAAAGTTATAGGTTATACTCACTTAGAATCTACATGCAAGCCACCAAAGTAAAAATAACAGGGTAAAAACCCTTTACAATTGATCCGTCATCGGAACATATCGATGGTGCATAATGGAAATCTCTATGTCAGTATTTTCAGCAATATTTTGATGCCAAACCGTGTATGTCAAATTACTCTAAAGTTAATGAAAAGTTTTTTACAAAGTTAATTTTAGTTGTCATATACATTTCTAATTGTATTAAGAAATCAATTGCCGTGAAAGAATTGGCTCAGAAGCTATTTTAGATAGTTATTTCTTCCTCCTGAAAAACTGAGGTTCATGACATAGAAGGTTTTCATTCTGCACCATCGATATGACAAAGATGTGAATTATAACATGGATGATTAAGATATCCAATGTTTTTCGCCCGAGGTACCAATGAGCTCTATCTGACAAGTTTACATCATGACTGTACGGAAGCAAGTGATTTTGATAACGGAAATTCTGAATGGTGACATGACAGGAATGACAGTTCCACAGGAAGTTATAATTTCCCTGTTGTTTTGTGGTATTTATTGTAAAATTTGTTAAATTAATAACAATAAAAACAGTCGTTCCCACTGTGGTAGATAGTCTGTAAAAATGGAAATAGACTTGATGTAAATGTTAAAATATTGTAATGGAGGAAGTAGGCAAACCACATTACACATAATCAAGCGAGGCAAGCGAGGCGAGAGGTCGTGTGGCAGGTGTATTGGCGATAAGGTAATTTCGAATTCGAAACCTATCACAATAAAAACACCGGTTTTTTAAAAGACCTATCGTTATCGATAATCGTTAAACTTAAAAAGCGTTCTTGTGCGAAATAAAAATAAACTTCTAAGTGTATAATAATAATATTTATATTAGTGCTGAGGTTAACATTTAATTTAAAATGGCCAGTGGCGGAACAGGAACAATCCGAAAGGAAACCTATAGAAAGAATGAAGAACTATCTGATAGTGGCGACGAAGAATCTAAGAAGAAAAAATATAAAGAAGATAAATTTTATTTTGAAAAGAGTAACCTGACGAGACGAACACCGAATAAAAGCAACGACACAAATGAAGAGATGATAAAAATGATGCGGGAAGTTATGTGGAAAAATGATGAAATGATGGCAGAAATAAGAACCATACGGAAAGACCAAAAAGAAACGATGGAATATATTAAGGAGCTGAAAGAAAAAAACGAAAAATTGGAAGAAGGTTTAAAAATGGCAAACAATAGAATAGAACAATTGGAAAAAGATAGACGGAGAAATAATATAGTATTAAAAGGCCTAACACTAGATGCTACCGACGGAAAGCCTGTAAAGGAGTCAGTAGAACACTTCATAGGAAGAAATCTGAAATTAGAGGTCAGACTGAGAGGAGCGGTGAAGATCGGCGACCAAATCTTTGTAGCAGAAATGGAAAACCTAACGGATAAGATGAGTGTACTAAAAAACAAAGGAAAACTGAAAAATCTACAGGGACAAAAGGTGTATATAGAATCAGATTTAACAAGAAAGGAAAGGGAAATACAAGCAAAAATTAGGAAAATGGCAAAAGAAGAAAAAGACAAAGGTAATACTACGAAGATAGGATATATGAAACTGGAGATTAATGGAAAGGAGTGGAAATGGGACCATAATAAAGAGAAACTTATACTAACTCACAGAAATATCGGGGAAGGGACTTCAAAAAACTAAAAGAAAATAATGAGACCGGACCCACAACAATGACAACCAAGGCAATGAATGGGAAAAGCGATAGGGAAAAAGATGATGCAAAGGTAAACAAGGATGAAAATAGGAAAAAGGGGAAAGCTAGATTGCAGAAAAAAGGAGAGATAAAAATGGGAACATGGAATGTGAGAAGCATCAATGGAAAAGAGGAAGAACTGGTAGAAGATATGATAAGACAAAAAATAGAAATACTAGGAATAACAGAAACGAAGATGAAAGGAAAAGGTCTTAAGAAAATACACAAAGGATATTGGTTACTTTGGGTAGGAGCGGATACAAAAGAGAGAGCAAAAGAAGGAGTCGGGATAATAATTGCACCGAATAGACTACAACACGTTATAGAAGAAACATATGTTAACCAGAGAATATTATCGGTGAAAATTAAACTGATGGACGAAGAAATATGGACAATAATAACAGCCTACGGAGTAAATGAAGATGCAAGAAAGGAAGAGAAAGATAAATTTTTCGAGGAGCTCCAAATGCAAATTGATAATGGGGAAGAAAACATAATTGTAATGGGAGATCTAAACGGTAGAGTCGGAAACAACAACAGCGGAATAGAGGAGTGCATGGGAAAAGAAGGAGAAGAAATGCTAAACAGAAATGGTGAAAGAATAATAGAAATATGTATGGAGAATAAACTAGTTATAACAAATACAAAATTTAAACATAAAGAAGTACACAAATACACGAGAGTACAAGACAGCAGAAACGAAAAATCAATCATAGATTACTTTTTGGTAAGCAGCAACAAATGGAAAAGAGTACAGGATACGAAAGTGAAAAGAGGCTCGGAGATTGGCAGTGACCACCATCTAGTAATAATGAGAATGAGAACAACAGAGGAAAAAGAAGAAAAGAGAAGAAAGGTAGTAAATGAAAAAATAAAAAGTTACAAATTAAAAGAGGAAATATATAAGAAGAAATTCCAAGAAAACTTAGATAATACTTTGAAAGGTAGGGCAAAAAATACAAATATAGAAAAAAAATGGGAATATCTAAAAACCAGCATAATCAAAGCAGCTGAGGAAACTTGCGGGAAAGCAAAAATAGCAAACACTAACATGAGGAGAACAGAATGGTGGACGGAAGAAATACGAGAGAAAATAAAGAACAAAAAAGACAAATGGAAAAGATACCTAAGCACAAAACACCCGGAAGATTACGAAGCATATAAAGAAAAAAGGAAAGAGGTTAAAATAGCGGTGAAAGCAGGAAAGGAAAGGTCATGGGAGATATTTGGACAAAAAATGACAAAAAATTATAGGGAAAACCAAAAACTCTTCTACGGCGCATTAAAACAACTCAGACAAAAGAAAGAGCACACGATGCCGAATATAAAAGACAAGAATGGAAACGTACTAACAGAAGAAAAACAAATAATGGAAAGATGGAGAGAACATTTCAAAGAGCTAACTCATGTAGACAAGGACAACATAGGGGAGATACAAGAAAGGAATGAAGAACAACAAGTGGAATCCATAACAAGAGAGGAATTAGAGAAAGCAATAGAAAGAGTAAAACTGGGCAAAGCACCAGGCAAGGATCATATCACCCCGGAAATGATAAAATTCATGGGGACAGAGGGAATGGATAGCATGAAAGAACTAATGAATGATATCATAAATAGAGCAGAATTACCAAAGGACTGGAAGAAAGACATTATATTACCAATACACAAAAAGGGAGACAAGAGAAACTGTAATAATTACCGAGGTATCACCATATCAAGTATCCCTGGGAAGGTATTAGCAAGAATACTAGAGACAAGAATAAAAACACAAATAGAAACAACTATGGAAGACACACAGTGTGGATTCAGGAAGGACAGAAGCACGCAAGACCTAATATTCACATTAAGACAAGTAAGTGAGAAGGTAATCAAGAAAAATAGAGAGATACATATGTGCTTCATTGACCTGGAAAAGGCGTTTGACAGAATCCGAAGAAAGGACGTTTGGAAGACACTAACAGAAAGGGGAGTCGACAGACACATAATAGAAGTAATAAAGGATATGTACAAAAATAATACAAATACAGTAAGAACCAATAACGAGGAATCCAGAGAATTTTCTACAAGTCAAGGCGTCAAACAGGGATGCGTGCTGAGTCCACTGCTATTCTCAGTGGTACTGGATGAAGCGATAAAGAAAGCCAAGAGAAGAATGAGAAAACTAACATTAGGATACTGGCAAATGAAACAGACTCAACTATCGGAGCTACTATTTGCAGACGACATGGTATTGATAGCAGAAAACAGAGAAGACTTACAGAACAATCTTGAAATCCTAGAAGAAGAACTATCAAACATAAATATGAAAATTAATACAGAGAAAACAAAAACAATGATAATTTCAAATACGAGGAAGACACACGCAATAGAATTAGACGGGAAACAACTAGAGCAAGTGGAATATTTTAAATACCTAGGAGTAATAATCGAATCAAATGGTAAACAAGACATGGAAATAAACGAGAGAATGGGACGAACAGGAAGCTTATTTAACACTATGAAAACAACATTTTTTGGGAAAAAAGGGATACCGGAAAAAGTAAAAACGGCAGTCGTTAAATCAGTAGTTAGACCAACAATCATGTATAGCAGCGAGACATGGACATTGACGGGGAGACAAAAATCCAGAGTCAATGCTATGGAAATGAGGTTCCTGAGGAAAATAGCAAACAGAAAAAGGACAGACAAAATACGAAACGAAACAATTAGACAAAACCTAAAACTAGAACCAATCAATGAAAAAATAGTAGAAGGACAACTTAGATGGTTCGGGCACGTGTGTAGAATGTCGAACGAGAGGCTAACAAAACGAGTGTTCGAAACGAGAGTGCAGGGGAAAAACAAAAGAGGGAGACCAAGAGTTATGTGGGTAGATGAAATCAGGAAAGAAGTCGAGAAGAAGGGATTGACATTGGAAAGTGCAAGAAACCTAGCGCAAGATCGGAAAGCATGGAGACTACAATGCCAAACTCAACTCCACCAGCCTTACACCTAAAGGTAGAAAGGCTTAGGACTAAGTAAGTAAGTATAGTACACTATATACGTAGCATTTTGTTAGGCGTACTTTAAGAGCTAATGTTAAATCTTTACTACATAGGACCTTTTTCATTTTCATAAAATTAGAACGTGCTTTCTCGATTCTGACTTTGATTTCTGCAGTGTAGTCATTATTTTCGGTTATAAGTGTCCCTAGGTAAGTGTAGTTTTTTACTCTTTCGATCTGCTGGCCCTCTACTATCAAGATTTCGTTAGTATTATGGTTGTTTTTACTAATTTTCATAAACTTTGTCTTTTTGATATTGAGAGAGAGTCCGTACTCCCTACTACACCTTACTATTTTACTCATGAGTATTTGCAGGTCTTGTAAATTATCGGCTATTATTACTGTATCATCTGCATATCTGATGTTGTTAACTAAGACTCCATTTACTCTTATGCCGACTGTTTCATCTTCCAGAGTTTCTCGCATTACCTCTTCAGAATAAGCGTTAAATAATAGAGGTGATAGTATGCAGCCTTGCCTGACTCCTCTTTTTATTTCCATTTCTTCAGATGTTTCTGTTTCAATTCTTACTATTGCTCGCTGATTGTAATAGAGATGTGTTATTAGTCTTAAATCTCTTTCATCTAGGTTTTTAGTTTTTAGAATTTCCATGAGTCGGTCATGTTTTATTTTATCAAACGCTTTATTGTAGTCTATAAAACAGACGTAAAGAGAACGGTTAACATCCAAACATCTCTGTGTCAGCACGTTGAAGGAGAATAATGCCTCTCTGGTGCCCATTCCATTGCGGAACCCATATTGAGTGTCACTAATATCCAGCTCCAGTTTAGAGTGTACTCTGGCGTGGATAATTTTCAGCAGAATTTTCAAGGTATGTGACATTAAGCTTATGGTTCGGTAGTCACTGCATTCTTTGGCATTCACTTTTTTTGGCAAACACACAAATGCTGATGTCAACATTTCTCTAGGGATTCTGATTTAATTAAGTCTGCTTAATTACCAAATCAAGTTTATTTTCGTGAACTCCTTTCTAACAATATAATTTTGCTAATATCTTACCCTTTGGTAAATTTTGGAATGTATCAACACTAAACTCTGGTAAAATTAAATTAGAAGTTACTTCTTATCCGCAAGTTGATTTTGCTAAATTCCGATGAAATAAACAAAAATGGCGATCTCTCTTTTTCTGAACCATGAAAAGCGTTACCAAACTTTTGTGTGTTTAGGATCTTTTCAAACTTAATATAAAATCTGTTTTAAAGAAAGGTATTATTAATTTAAATTCATTTTGAAACAAAAACAGAACCTTCGTTAAAATTTTAATTAATTAAATTATAAATATATTTGTACTTGATTGCTTCTTAAATAATCCGACAATTTTGGCGACAAAGGATGATTTTAAGCTTATCGTGCATTATTTAACCCTATTTTTGTGAAACAGAAAAGTACACATTGTATTAAAAATAAGACTTTCTATATCTCTGAACATAATGGCTTGATGTATTATACTTTTCCGTTCCCTTTCATCATTCTTTTCTTTCCCAGTTCGTGAAGCCTTCTCATGATAATAGATGTATTATTCTTTGTATAGCCTTGATGTATTATTAGCCTTGATGTATTATAGCCTAGATGTATAGCCTTGATGTATTATTCTTTTCCGTTCCCTTTCATAATTCTTTTCTTTCCCAGTTCGTGAAGCCTTCTCGTGATAATATTATCATCTTTTTTAATTTCGTTGCTCCAACTTGACCTCTGGTACGACCTTATACCATGTATAAGGTCCAAGCTTATTTCTAGGATTCAATTCATTCAGCGTTATATAAGAGATTTCTGTATAAGTAAATTTTCGAATGGGAAAATCCACCTTTCTCTGTTTTTATATAAAACCTGCTTTTGCGTAGTCGTAGGATTTAAATATTTGGTTATCTTGTTTGCACGTAGCTGTAAGATTTAAAAATGGTTTTTAAATAATTTGCAAATGGATTTGCTAGTCTGTCTTATCTTTTAAGGACAATGGCGATCATCACGGTCCATTTACCCTGCCTGCAGCAATTCTAAAGATTTCTATTGTTAAAAGACTAAGTTTTCACTATAATGGCATATAGAATAACATAATGTTACTCTACATTCCACCAGACTAAAAACAATGGGAACCTTCTCTGGTTACACCTCCGAGGCTTCTACAATTTGCAAGCCATAAGGATGCTGAGACTAAGGAAGATGAGGGAATTTTACAATTTATAATTCACGTCCCATCTGCTCAGCGCGGTAAAGTTCCAACGAGACTGGTTCCCTTCGTACTCCAATGAGAGTAAACATGTAAATCAAAAATGAATAACCATTTTCAATTTCGTTGCAAAACGAAAATACAGCCGCACCATATTCTAGTCCAATCAGAGACTGCAGCAAGCTCCTCTACCGGTTTCGAAACTTATTAGTCTCTTATCAGGAGGCACATATGCTGATCTCTCTGATCCAACCAAAACAAACCCCGGCGTGTAGTCCCGAATTGCAACGAACGAAATGGCATAGATGCCCTAGCGGAACTTTACCGCACTGAGCAGATGGGACGTTAATTATAAATTGTAAAATTCCCTCATCTTACTTAGTCTCAGCATCCGTATAGCTTGTAAATTTTAGAAGCCTCGGAGGTGTAACCAGAGGAGGTTCCCATTGTTTTTGGTCTGGTGGGATGTAGAGTAACATTATGTTATTCTATATGCCATTAGAGTGAAAACTTAGTCTTTTGATAGCAGTTGCCGCTAGGGCATCTATGCCATTTCGTTCGTTGCAGTCCAAGACTACACGCCGGGGTTTGTTTTGGTTGGATCAGAGAGAGCAGCATATGCGCTTCCTGATGAGAGACTAATAAGTTTCGAAACCGGTAGAGGTGCTTGCTGCACTCTCTGATTAGACTAGAATATGGTGCGGCTGTATTTCGTTTTGCAACGAAATTGAAAATGGTTATTCATTTTTGATTTCTATTGTTGCTTTTCATTCCAATGCTTTATATTTTTCCATCTTCCCGTTTTTTCTGTTTTTTCTTTTATAACCAGTCGCATCAACTCATATTACCTCTTAATATATGCTTCGTGTAACTGTTCTAACTATATCTTACAGGCATATTTTAAATGCAGATTCATCTGCCTTTGTAAGTAATTTCAACTCCCTGTAGGTAATTTGGCCATTAGGATAAGGGGTTGCGATCAATCCTACCAGCTCATCATTTTGCACTTGTTTACTACTATAATGGCAGGAAACTACTTACCTAGACGAGAAGTCATTCGGTTTTTTCTTATCTGCCTTCATCGTCGTTGTGGTCTACATGTGTAACCTTAGAAAAGGAGCCCTCACAAAATACAACCAGCCGGGCTAGCTGAACTCTGGTGTTTTAAAGATATGTTACTCCTCTATCCTCCCTCTTTTTCTGAGCTTGAGACTGGCTGCAACGGGTGTCATCATCAACATTATCATCAATTTGAGTCGACCGCTGAACAAGTTAAGTCAAGTCAAATTTATTGATCACATGAGATACAAAGTACATGTATGAGACAAGTCAAAGTTACAGATATAAAGCTTAAAAGTATACATATAAATTAATAAATACGATAAAACATACTTAAAAATTATTTTTAGAATATGGCTCTAGCTCACAAATGTATTGATGTACACACCTCCGAAAGTTTGGCTGATGTAAATTCATTCGTGTATCTATTGGTAATTTGTTAAAAAAACTCATGGCTGCATAATGTGTGCTACCTTCCAACAAAACAGAACGATGTTGTGGAAGCATAAAGTGATTGTCTCTGAATCTTGTTGAATAAACATGGTTAAATTGAAATTTATTAAATTCATAAGTTTTGCAATGTAAATACATTATACATGAAAATATATACAGACCAGGTATTGTAAGAACATTGTTTTGTCTAAAGATGCCTCTACAAGAATTTCTAAATTTCATTTTATACATTATCCTAATAGCTCTTTTCTGAAGTACGAATATCTGCTCTAATTCAGAGATACAACCACAGACTTCAATGCCATATTTGACTACTGAGTAAAAATGGGCAAAATATACTGTTTTTAATATTGATGTATTAAAGAGACGTGAAAGAATTCTCAATGCATAACATGCGCTACTTAATCTGGATTTCAAATTAGAAATCATCATCATCATTTGGCTCTACAACTCCATGTGAGTCTTGAGCAGCTATTTCCCATTGCTGTACTCCCATTTTGCGTAGATCACTGGCTACTGCGTCCTTCCATTTCTTTCTTGGGCGACCAACTGACCTTTTTCCTTTGGGCCTTTCCCAGAATGTGGCGTTTAGAAGTCTTTCGTCACTTGATCTTAGCACGTGACCCGCCCATCATATTCTGTTTGCTTTAATGTAGCGTACTATGTTTTCATCTCCATATATTGTCTGAAGTTCATCATTGTGTCTTATTCTCCATTCTCCTGTTGTCTCTTCTCTGCAAGGCCCATAGATAGTCCGCAGTATCTTTCTTTCAAGTACCAGTAATTTTGTTGTCTCCCATTGATTCAGAGTCCATGTTCCGCTTCCATACGTTATTGTGGGATGAATTATTGTCTTATATACTCTTATTTTTGCTGGTCTTGAGAGTATTTTTGATTTAAGTAGGGTCCTTAATGAGTAATATGCCCTGTTTCCTCCAATGATCCTGGCTGCCACGTCCTTTTCATATTTATTTTCAGATGTTATGATCGCTCCCAGGTACTTAAATTCTTTGGCGGCTTCAAAATTGTATCCATTAATTGTTACGTTTTGTCTAACTCTTGGTCTTGGGTTCTTCGTAACCACCATGTACTTGGTCTTGTCCTCGTTGATCTTAAGACCAACTTCCTTGGCTCCGTTCTCGAATAGGGTGAAAACTTCTTTTGCATCTTTTGTGGATTGTGCAATTGTGTCCACGTCATCCGCAAAGGCTAATAGTATTTTTGATCCTTGGGCGGCAAATCCGTTTGTCAGTTGTGGCGGAGCTTTCCTTACTGCATGTTCCAGTGCGAAGATAAACAGCAAGGGGGCGAGAGGATTTCCTTGTCTAAGTCCGGTGTCAATGAGGAATTCCTCCGACGTGGTGCTGCCAATTATGATTAGTGCGGAAGCGTTCCCAGTGCACTGCTCATCTTTGCTAATCGTACCAGTTTTCCAGGTACTCCCATTTCTACCATAGTGTCCCACAATGCTTCTCTGCTAACAGAATCATAAGCTTGTTTGAAATCCACGAACATTTGGTGTACATCGCGGTTGAATTCCCAGTTCTTTTCCAACACCTGGCGTAGGACGAAGATCTGGTCTATGGTCGAACTTCCCGGTCTGGATCCGCTTTGGTAGTCGCCTATTATTTCCTCTGCGTATGGAGTTAGAATTTTAAACAGCATTATGGATATAATCTTTTATGTTGTATTAATTAACGATATTCCTCTATAGTTCCGACATATTTGTTTGTCTCCCTTCTTGTGAATAGGTATTATATGGCTTTCGTGCCAGTGTTTCGGTATTTCTTCTCTTTGCCAGACTTCTCTTATAAGATGATATATCTCAAGATGTAGTTTTTCCCCCCTTTTTTAGTAGTTCCGCCTGTATGCCGTCTGGGCCTGGGGCTTTATGGTTTTTTAGGGACGAAACTGCGGACTAGAAATGTGGTTTAACCATTTAAAATTACTGTCTAAAAGGACCCCCAGCAACTTCGTGCAGTCTGTTTTATCTATTGCTACTTCTATAGTGGCTTGATGGTTTAATAAATTATTTGAAGTGAAAATCATATACTTTGATTTCTCTTCATTCAAAACTAGTTTGTTGGATAAGAAATAACTGTTGATGGTGGATAGTATCTGTGTAGTTTTATTTTGCAAATTTTTGGTCAAATGTTACTGTGACTAGAATTTTGGTATCAATAATCCCACATAAATAATTTCATTGCATCCAATCTTTTAGTATCTTGGATCAAGTTTTGCTGGATGCAGAAAAAACGACCATCTTGTTGGAGAACGTCCTTGATTACGATTAGCATCATGTCTAGGTCTCTATTCTAAAATTTTCTTGGTCCATCTTCCATCTCGGACGCTGGCTAGATGGCCTGCCCAGTTCCATTTTAGTGCTGTAATTCTTTTAACTACGTCCGTATCATTAGTTTTTTTCTTAGCTAGTTGATTTGAAGCTCTGTCTCTGAGGGATATTAACACTGACGTCGTCATTGCTCCCTGCGTCAATGCTCCCTGTGTCTATTTTATTGATTTCTTTGTGGTAAGGGTCAATGATTCTGCTCTGCAATATGTTGGATCTACTTAAGCAAGTGGGAATATCTGAGCTAAAGACTTCTCCCAGTTTTCTGTAAGCTACCTATGTTAGTCCTATTCGTTTGTTTAATAACTCTGTAGTTTTATTGTCTCCTCCTAATTTAAATTGTGGTCCAGATACTTATAGGTATACACTTGTTTAATTTACGTGCCATAAATTAAAACGTTTTAGTCAGTACAAAGATGGTCATGTATTGTGCTTCGGGAAAATAAATTTTAAGCACAGCTCATGTACAAGAGCTTTGAAGAAGTTAGCAGACATGATCTACTCGGTCTGAAATAAGGACTATATCGTCTGCCCACTTTAAGTTGTTCAGTAACTTCCAATTTATGTTAACTCCAATATTTTCCCAACTATTTTTTCTCATAACATTCTGTAATAAAACAGTGAATAGTTAAGTACAGGTGGTTTCTCATTGGCTAATACTCTTTTCCAACAGAAATGTGATTTTATCGTCCTAGTACATTCTCACTGTAGGTGTTGCGCTATTATAAATATTCCCAAGAATATTTGTTTGCCTATGATCAACACTGCACTCTGTAGGAGTTCTTAACAAGGAACTATGATAGACTTAGTCAAACTCTTTGTTAAAATCTACAAATATTAATAAAATACTAAAATTACCGGCTCTCTTACTCCTAAATCCGGCTTGCTATGTGAAAATTTGGCGTAGGTCCCACATTGTTAGTGATTATTCTTATAACCCAATCAGGGCACACAAAATTTTACGAAAACCTCCAAAAAAATAAAGGAATGATGAAAATTTGGGAATCGGTAGTTGAAATTGTCTATTATTATATAAAAAAAAAGTTTACAATTCTATATCCCCCCCATTTTACAAAAATTGGCAAATACGGGGTGAAAAACATTTTGTCGGGAGTGAAAACATATACGTTCAAAATAGGCCCGGAATTGGATAAAATGTCTAATTCTAAGCAACTTTTGTTCTATAGAGTTTTTTGACTAAGTCAATACTTTTTGAGTTATTTAGGAGTGAATATGTTCATTTTTAACAAAAAAACATGTTTATGGACGGTTTTTCGCAGATAACTCAAAAAGTAAATATTCTAGCGAAAAAAATATTCCTAGTAAAAATATAGCTTATAAAAAAATTGAAAAAAATGGTGTACGCGTGAGGTCTGCAGACCCAGTATAAGCAGAGTTGTAGCTAATCAAAAGTAGGTTCTTCTTCGTCAAATTCCAAATCGAATATTTCAATGTGAAATAACCAAAAAACAGAGCACTTTTCTGGGAAAATTCATTACAACATTTTTAAAGTGTTTAAAAAAAGGTTTATTTATATTAAAAATAAGTGAGTTACGCTCAAAATATTGTTGGTCATTTTTATTTTTTGATACAAAATCGCGAAAATTACCCCTTAACTAGCTTCCCAAATAAAATTAATGGTTACCGCTTCACAAGTTACTTTACTTATATATTGTTTATATTATCTATACCTAAGTTTCATTGGTTCAAAGTGTTTAGTTTTGAAAAAAATGGGATTAAAATAAAACATTTTTTTTTATTTTGAAAAAAAATGGAATTTTTCATGGAATTAACTTAAAAATTATTAGTAATACCAAAAATCTTAAAGACTAATAGAATGTACGTTTTGCTTTTCTGAATATTTTTGCCTTTTGCTTTCTTGTTATACAAAATTTGGTTATGCTATGGCTGTTCAAAATTTGCCTAAACTCGTGATCAGTTACTCGTTCAAGCCATTTTAACTACAGCGTTTTCAAAAATAAGCACTTCGAATCGATGAAACTTAGGGATCATATAAATAATACATAAGCAAAGTCACTTGTGAAGTGGTAATGATAAAATTTATTTGTAATGCTAATTAGGGGGTGATTTTTCGCGATTTTTTTCCCCAAAAAATAAAAGGGACCAACAATATTTTGAGCATAACTCACTTACTTTTAATGTTTTTAGTTTTTTAGTTTTTTTTAAAACAAAAATATACTTTTTTTTAAACTTTAAAAAAATTGAAATTAATATTCCCTAAACAAAGCTTCGTTTTTGGGTTATTTCACATTGAAATATTCAATTTGGAATTTGATGAAGAAGAACCTACTTTTAATTAGCTACAACTCTGCTTCTACTGGGTCTACAGACCACAAGCGCACACCATTTTTTCAGTTTTTTATAAGCTTTGTTTTCGCTAAGAATATTTTTTTCGCTGAAATTCTTACTTTTTGAGTTATCTCCGAAAAACCGTCCAAAAACATGTTTTTTTCTATTAAAAATGAACATATTCACTTGCAAATAACTCGAAAAGTATTGACTTAAGGAAAAAACTATATAAAAAAACTTGCTTAGAATTAGTCATTTTATTCAATTCCGGACTTATTTTGAATGTATGTATATTTTTCACCTTTGAGAGGGGAGTATTCCCCTCCATTTTTGAAAAATGTAAAATTGTAAACTTTTTCTTATATAATAATAGACAATTTCAACTACCTATTCCCAAATTTTCATGCTTCCTTTATTTTTTAGGGTCAGATTGTTCTTTGATCGGGCTATTATAAAGAACTTATTATAAAAGATTAACAAGCTCATAGCTCAGTAGTTTGTGTGTAGAGTTATTAAATTCACCTCACAACTATTACATGTATAGTTGAGATTATTATAGGCCAAAATTCCACTGCCTCATAATTTATTTTTAAATATTATTCTTTGAACATAGACACTTTTTGTATAAATATTCTTTTGATTTATCCCACTTCCATAATTGTATTAAAGAAACCTGTTAGCTATATGATAAAACATTTCCTGGAGTGCGATTTTACTCTCATAAAATCAATATTACATTTTATAAAACGTGCACGTTTCAACTTTGTTTTAAAGAAAAACATCCACATTTCCATTTCCCTACGGAAAATTGTAGTAGTTTTACCAAAACAAGAGTGTAAAACAATCCCCGACCATTCAAGCGTTGTTGAAGTTTGAAGAAAACAAATTAAATTTTTAAAATTTTTAGGACACAGCGTCCCTATGGAAATTAGTGACGTGACAGAATCTTAGTACAGTTTACAGGCACATGCATTTCGATTTGCTGCAAGCTGCAAGACAATAAAATATACGCTTTTAATAGACAGAGGTATGGTTTGAAGTTATTTCCATAGCAATGCAGTAATTAAATTTTTACAGTTTTCTAGAGTTATACAGGGTGTTTCATTGGAAAAGTAACATACGTTAACTGTAGAAAGAGGACACTTGGGCAGCCTCAAAAATATCATACCTAATGGGTCTTACTTCATTAATAACAAAGATACTCGGTGTTTTATCTATTTTGCCATTTTCTTATTTGGTTCATAACTTTTTAAAAACACTGTATATTCATTTTATATTTAGCATGCAAATATTCTTTAAGGTGTATAATAAATTAATTTATTTACAATTGTAAAAAATCCAGGTCCGGATTAAAAAATATTGGAAAAATATTACGACCCAAAAACAACACCCTGTACATTAAATTTTTTAAAATGGATTTTGAAAAAATGATAAAAAAGTAAATTAAGTGGTATACTTTGAATCTTCGCAAAGTGATTTTTCTGGTAAAATTTTTTGAATTTGAATTTTGAAATTATGTGAATTTCGAGAGCCCTAAGTAAAAAAAAATTGAAATACATTTATTTTATATTTAACACGCCGATATTGTTTAAGGTGTTCAATCAATTAATTTATTTACAAAATTACAAAAAATCCAGGGTCGGATTAAAAAATACTGGATAAATGTTCCGACCCAAAAAACACCCTGTATATTAATTTTTTTAAAATGGATTTTGCGTTTGAAAAGAGAATGAAAACTAAAAGTGGTATACTTCGAATTTTTGGCAAAATTATTTTTATGGTAAAATTTTGAACTGAAATTATATAAATTGCGAAGCTCGAAGAAAAAAAATTAAAATATGACTTGATTTTAATTATTAGAATTATTTAATCTAAATTGGTATAATACTAACATTTCGACACGTAACAATAATTTTTAATGGTGGTAATTTCTGAATAAGTACTTTAGTTTTGAATAGTTATTATCCTGCAAATTTTCGCTGTTTTGTTTTAATTTTTAGATACTTTGTTGATAAAGTGATGTATTTTTTATTGACTCTTTATTATTTATTCATTATTTAAAGATGAATATTCGCTATAAACTATTTGTCACAAATAATAAAAGAATACTGAAATGTTCACATTTTACCAATTTAGATTAAATAATGGTATTAATTAAAATTACGTCACATTTTAATTTTTTCTACTTAGAGCTCTCGCATATCGCCTAATTCCAAAATTCAAATTCAAAATTTTACCAGAAAAATCATTTTGCCAAAAATTCAAAGTATACCACTAAATTTACTTTTTCATTCTCTTTTCAAGTGCAAAATCCATTAAAAAAAAATAAAGTACAAGATGTTTTTTGGGAATATTTTTCCAATTATTTTTAACCCGGCCCTGGATTTTTTTAATTATAAATAAATTAATTGATTTGAAACCTTAAAAAGTATTCGCGTGTTAAATATAAAATAAATATTCAGTGTGGTTAACAAGATGTTAGTCGTATTTCAATTTTTCAAATTTCAAAATTTTACGAGAAAAATCATTTTGCCGAAAATTCAAAGTACACCACTAAATTTTATTTTTCATTTTTTTTTTCAAATGCAAAATCCATGTTAAAAAAAATTTAATGTACAGGGTGTTGTTTTTGGGTGGGAATATTTTTCCAATATTTTTTAATCCGGACCTGGATTATTTACAATTATAAATAAATTAATTTATTTTACACCTTAAAGAATATTTGCGTGCCAAATATAAAATGCATATACGGTGTGGTTAAAAAGTTATGAACCAAATAAGAAAATGGCAAAATAGATAAAACACCCAGTATCTTTGTTATTAATGAAGAAAGACCCATTAAGTATGGTATTTTTGAGACCGCCTAAGTGTCATATTTCTACAGTTAACGTATGTTACTTTCCCAATGAAACACCCTGAACATTATTTTTAAAAATAATTCACAAAAGAATATTTAATAAATTAGAAGTGGACATAAGTGCCACACAGTTTGGATTCAGAAGTGGACTCGGAACACTGGAAGCTTTGTTTGGTCTGAGTGTGTTAATGCTAAAATGTTTGGATGTAAATCAAGACCTCTATGTAGGTTTCATAGATTTTGAGAAGGCCTGCGATAAAGTCAGACACAAAAAACTGTATGGAATTCTAGGAAGCAAAAACATCGACAGTCGCGACATTAACATTATATCCAGATTGTACTGGGGGCAAACAGCAAAAATCAAAATTTATAATGAGTTAACCGAAAAAATTGAGTTTCGTCGAGGTGTGCGTCAGGGTTGTGTGCTTTCTTCACTACTATTCAATATATATATAGCGAACAATATGACAGGAAGAGCCTCTAGAGCAAAAACATTATTATGAACAATAACGGAGAATTAATTATACATTGATAACACGCTAATAGTTTCAGATAGCAAATTTACAGTATTTTCTGGAAAACATAAACACTCATACCAACAAATACGGTCTAAAACTGAACATCAACAAGAATAAATTTATGGTTGTAACAAAAAAGCAATACACCAATGTGAATTTGACCATAAATAATAAGCAAGTTAAAAGAGTTATTTCCTACAAATATTTGGATCACTGATACTAATGACCGGACAAGAGAAATTAAGAGGCGAATAGAAATAGAGAGACAATCATGCCGACTTTCTTAATTTCATTTGGAATAAATTCGACTTTAAGGTCTCTACGCAAATCGTCATTCCGAACATACCAAGGAGCACATACAGTATGGCTTAATATGTATTCGGTTCTGGAGTGTTTCTAAATTTCTGTAATTGCTTTTTTTTTGGTACAGCCCTATAATTGTAGGCCATAGGTCCACACCGGTTTCAATATCTGTTGGTAAATTAGTACTTTGTTCTGGATGGAAAGTTGAGAGTACCTACCTATTAGCCAACACAGATTTTTGTATTTTATCTTCAACTGTCCAGTTTTCTTTAACATGCTCCTTCCATTTGAGCTTGACGTCCAGATTTAAACCCAGGTTTTTCGCTGTTTTCTTATTAGGAACAATGTTGTTGTTTAGGATATTTGGAAGATTATTGATAATCTTGTTAGTCAAGTTAATATGAACTGATATCTATTCATTAAATTTTATACGCCCTTTTTTGGACTAGCGTTCTATGCCATTAATTGCATTTCGTAGGTTAATCTTACTTCATTTTGTAGCTTCCCATTGTACAATTATTATTCAGCATTGTTATATCGATTATGACTTTTTATTATTTGAAATGATGAAAAATGCATGTTAGAGATTACTTTATTGAGAACAAAAACGGTATGATACCAAAAATATTTAAAATTACTGAAATGAAATGAAAAGTAAAAGCAACCTTTTGCAAGCTTAAAATATTTTAAGTTGCTAATATCAGGACATCCGACAACCTACAAAGCTTTTATCCGCAAGAGTTGACAATTTTTAATAATTTCCATCGATTCTTTTATTAAATTTGTCCTTCCAAAAAGGCCTTGTAATATTATACAATCTGATATCTCGAATCCAATCCCCTATAAATGTTTTTTAAGATTCGATATTTTCCCGTGTTTTGGTTTATTTATGTTCCTTTTCCCACAATATGTTTTGGCGAATAACTTCCCAATAAATACAAAATAAAATAAAACCCTTTTCTTAAGAAAAAATCCTACTGTTTTGATCTTTGTTTCTCTACAGAAAAGATCTTGGTCAACTAAATTAAGTGTGTTATAAAGGGTATCTTAGTTTCTTCTTGTAAAAATATGTAAATGATTCAGCTACAAAACCTTTTGTTTTTCAAAATAAGTTATCAATCGAAGTAGCACAGAAACCGACAATAAATATCGTTCCCATACCACCAGATTGACAACAGGTAGAATACTTTCTTTGGTTACAAGCTCCCCAGATTTTCAAAAATTATAAATCATACAGGAAGCCGAGGAAATTAAGATGAGAGAATTTTAAATAATTCACAACCCATCTGCTCAGTGTGGTAAAAGTTCCAACAAGAAAGATTCCTTAGTACTTAACAAAACAGTAAATGAATTAAAATATATAAACATTTTCAATTTCTTTGCAACACGAAAATACAGCAGCTGCATAATACTCTCGTTGACCCTTATCCGGGCAAGGTGGTCCCGGCGGGTCCGAGACGCCAATTCTTTTCTCATAAACTGATAAAAAATTTTTTTGAATTTTATGCATCACTGAATTTGTTTAGAAGTGTGTTTCCTTCAACATAGTCATGAGCTATTCAAAATATTCATTATCATTTTTGAAATTATTGCGTCTAAAGAATTTTGTCACGTAAAGGGGCAATACGGGCCTGTCGGGCCCTACTTGTATTTATACCTAAAGTCTAAATCTTTGTTACAGAAGTTAATCTGGCAGTCAGGTAATGTTTTTGTGGATTATGTAAAAGACTTTTATGATTCCGGAAATCCAATAATAAAGTCTAAACGTGCAACAAACAATTTAAGATGCTTACAATGGGTGTTATATCTATTCTAAATGAATTGTAAAAACTGATAATGATTGTTGGAATGTAATAGTATTTTTAGGTAGGTACCTATACATATTTTGAAATAAATAATGCATCTGCTATCAGTCGTTTGATACCGATGTTAGTGTCGACAACTACTAAGCCAGTAAAATTATATTGAATTACAGTGAAAGTAGATAGTGCGAATAAAATGTCCCGAAAACCATTATCAGCTGCAGAACTGCAAGATATTGCAAATAATTTATGGGATTCCGATGATGAAGAATCTCCTGAAGTAGTTGGCACTGAAAGTGACTCTGAAATTGAAGATCATCTTTCGGAAGCAAGTATTGAGTGATAATGAAGAAGAATTTGTAGCTACCAGTTCCCAGATTTCAGAGTGTGTAATTTTTGAAACTAAGGATGGAACTAACTGGAAGAGTCAACCACAACCGACTGGACGTATGCGATCCTGCGACATAATAAAAAGTGTGTATGATCAAAGTGTGGATGATCCTGTTGATTCCTTTTGTTTGTTTGTGGACGAAAAAATTGTGAACTAAATAGTGAAGTGTACAAATAAAGAAGCCGAAAAAGTGCTGGGGATAGAGAACTGGACATATTGCGACTCTACAGAGATATATGCCTTTAGTGGACTCCTACAAACTGCAGGGCACCTGAGTGTCAACAATCATAATGTAGATATACTTTGGAGTAATTTTATGGCCCTGCTATATTTTCTCTTTTATACTCTTTTCTCAGAAGGGTTTTCACACAATAATGAAAGGCAACAACACCGTAATCTTTTTCCAGGGTATGCGTAAATACCAATCCCTCTTTTCAAATAAAATGGCGTATTAGATTTACAAAAGATTTTATTTATTTATTAATTAAGTCTTCTTTGGCTCCAAATCTTTATTACTTGTAAATAAATATTTTTTCTACAAAAGTTTTTTCTGCATTTCATTGTTTTGTGCAAATCCTTCAGGTAGATCGTACCCTCGAGGTAGACCGCATATGTACTATAGTAGCACCTTTTTTTAATCTAGAGAATTTAAATTTAACTTTAATAAAAAATCAAAAATGAATATTAGACACAATATATGGGTAAATATGAATAGTACATTAAAAAACAGTGGTGGGCACAACGGACCCGAGTTGCCCGGTTACGTAAGTAAAATGTGTTGCCCGGATAAGGGTTAAATCGGAGAGTGCGGGAAGAGTCTATACAGGTTTCGGAGGTTTTTTTACTCTCTCCACTCTCCTATTTGACCAGAGTATTATGCAGCTGCTGCATTTTCGTGTTGCAAAGAACATGAAAATGTTTATACATTTTAATTCATTTACTCTTTTGTTGAGTACTAAGGAATCTTTCTTGTTGGAACTTTTACCACGCTGAGCAGATGGGTTGTAAATTATTTAAAATTCTCTCATCTTAATTTCCTCGGCATCCTGTATGATTTATAATTTTTGAAAATCTCGGGAGGTTGTAACCAAAGAAAGTGTTCCCCCTGTTGTCACTCTGGTGGTATAAGAACGATATTTATTGTCGTTTTCTGTGCTGCTTCGATTGATAACTTATTTTGTTTTTCGGTAGATGTCTCTAGTTCATCCGTGGCATTTCGTTCTTTGAAATTCGGAAAGGCCCAAAGTATGATACCTGGGGAAATCGTAGAGAAGAGGATATGGGACTGCTGATGAGGAGGAAAAAACCTCCGAAACCGGTATAGACTCTTCCTGCACTCTTTGATTTGACCAGAGTATTATGCAGCTGCTGCATTTTCTTGTTGCAAAGAAATTGAAAATGTTTATACATTTTTTTTACCTTTTTTTTTGTTTCAAATGGGAAAATATAAAAAATTATCCACTGTTACGGATACTTACCAAATTATCCATATGTAGCATAGGGCGTCGACTATCTGCCTCCATTCTATCCTATTATTTGTACTGATCTTTATTTCTGCCCAGGTTTTCCCAAAAATATTAATTTCTTTCTTGTCCCTTTTTTTCCACGGTTCTATGGATTTACCTGGTCTTCTCTTTCCATACCGTGTGCTTTCTAGGGCTTGCCTCGTTATATCTGTGTCAGGTCTTCTTAGTGTGTGACCCATCCAACTACATTTCCTTTTGCATATTGTCTTAGATATAGGTTTCTGGTTAGTTCTTGTCCATAACTCTTGGTTTGGTATACGGTTCGGCTAGTAAACGTTAAGAATGTTCATTAGGCATTTATTTATGAACACCTGCATCTGTCCAATACATTTTCTTGGCACTTGCCAAGTTTCTGCTCCGCATAGTAGCAGTCTTCACGTTGTTATTGAATAATCTTATCTTGGTTTTAGTTGTCATCTTATGTGAAGACCACATTTTCCTTAGGATATTGAATACGTTTTGAGCTATTACTATTCTCCGTTTTATGTCCTCCTCCGTCCCTCCTTTGTTGTTTAAAATACTGGCCAAGTAGTTAAATTTGTCTACCGTTTCTAATTCCGTGCCTCCCAGTGATATTGCCATTTCCTGTGGTGTATTTATTTTCATTATCTTAGTTTTTCTGACGTTTATGTTAAGTTCAACCTTCTTCCTCCCCTGTGCTATTTTTTCATTTTTGGGTTGCATGTGTTGTCTTTTTCTGTTAAAAGCAATATTTCGTCTGCAAATTCCAAGTACTCAAGTTGTTTAAAAACTTAATCGAAATCTTATTAAACACTGAAATCTTATTTCAGTGTTATTACTAGTAGCCTTGGACATGATCCAGTCGATTACTATCAGGAATAAGGTCGGCGAGATCACACAGCCTTGCCTTACTCCTGTATCAATATATATTTGTTCTCTTTACTATGCGTGCTGTTGACCCTTCGTAGAGGAGTTTTTTGTAAATTTTGATATACTTGGAAGACATTCCGTTTTTCTCTATTAATTTACATAAGGCTTTGCGATCTACACGATCAAACGCTTTCTCGAAGGCTATAAAGTTTACATATAGCTTATTCTGCCACTCTAATGATTTCTCTATGATTGTTCTCATCATACAAATGTGGTCAATGCAGGATTTTAGTGCCCGGAATCCATCTTGGTTTTCTCTTATAACTTTATCAAATTCTCATATACTATACAACAGTTTATTGTTTCTTATAAACTTACGTGCATAGAAATCGGCCCACCTAAAAATTTGGTCATTTTTGAAGTCTCGTATTTCCTAAACTTGCTGGCCGATTTAAGTGATTTTGTAATATGTTATTCTCCTTATTCTTCAAAAATATCGCTGTAATAATATTATTGCTAAACAGGTAAGTGTTATTATATACCGGGTGTAAAAATGATAGTGTCTTTTCCTCAAAGTTCGGAACACCCTGTGGAATATTCTAGTGTATATAAAATATTTAAATTAAAACTCTACTGTAGCTTTAGGCTTTCTTAACATCCTGCTTTTTGATTCATTCACTTATGTTGGATAATAAAAAATTTAGGCATTTTAACAACTAGCAATGTTCTTCATCAATACAGGGTGTTTCAAAATAAGTGCGACAAACTTTAAGGGGAAATTCTGAATAAAAAATATTGACCGTTTCGTTTATAAACATATGTCCGCAAATGCTTCGTTTTCGAGATACGGGATGTTGAATTGTTTTATTACAAACTGACGATTTATTTACTGCTCTAAAACCGGTTGAGATATGCAAATGAAATTTAGTGGGTTTTAAGAGGTATTTATTGCGCAAATTTGACATACAATTAAGAATTTTATATTCACTATTGGCGTGCATACGGGTCATATTACCCGATCATATTACCCGTATGCACGTCAATGGTGAATATAAAATTCTTAACTGTATGCCAAAAAATGCGCAATAATTACCTCTTAAAACCTACCCAATTTCATGTGTATATCTCATGCGGTTTTAGAGCAATAAATAAATCGTCAGATTGTACGAACAAATTCAACATCCCGTATTTCTGAAACCGTATTTCCCGTATTTCCCATATGCGAACAAATGATTATAAACCTAACGGTCATTATTTTTTCATACAGAATTACCCCTTAAAGTTTGTCGCACTTATTTAGAAACACTCTGTATTGATGAAGAACCTTGCTAGTTGTTAAAATACCTAACTTTTTTATTATCCAACATAAGCGAATGAATCAAAAATCAAAATGTTGAGAAAGACTAAGGCTACAGTTGAATTTTAATTTCAATATTTTGTATATGCTAGAATATTCCACAGGGTGTTCCGAACTTTGAGGAAAAAAACACACTGTCATTGTTACACCCGGTATAAAATAACACTTACCTATTTAACAATAATATTATTACAGGGATAATGTTGAAGAATATGGCTATAACATTTTAAAAAAATCACTTAAATCGGCCAACAGGTTTAGGAAATACAAGACATCTAAAATGACCAAATTTTTAGGTGGGGCAATTTCTATGCACGTAAGTTTAGATTATATTTAGCAAAGTAGTTAATTCTCCGATAGTTTTTACATTGAATGCTATGTGCTATGTGCTAAGAGTATAAGTCATAAAATAGATTTTTCGGGATTCTTCTATATTTTGAATTATATAATTAATAAGGTATTACCAAAGTAGAAAGTAAAATAGTTAATTACTAATTTATTAATCATACTTCGTCACCATTTTGATATTTAGTTGTAATAGTTATTTCATCAGTGGTAAAAAAGCCTTCAAAAAGTCCTAATAAAAAATTTTCATTTTTGACTTATACTCTTAATACATAGCACTCTATTGATCTCTCTTTTTGTGTGATGATGTCACCCTTGTATTTCACTCATATGGCAATTGCCGTATATTTCACACGTATTTATTATAGTTATTTGTATTAGACCTGTTTTTATGTGAACTACATAATATATTCTCCCAGTTATAATATTAATCTGTAATATTATTTTATTTTCATTCGCTAGTTGAACAATTTTATCAAAGGAGGGTATCCCAGACATATTTTTAACATTTTTTTTTCACATTTCAGAAATATGATCCTGTTATTTTTTATACTGGCTACAAATTACGTCCATGAGTTTTCCTTTAAAGTTTTTATAGTTAATCGAGCTTTCACTCTAAGTTCTAGTTATATTTTGTCGTGAAGTGTTTTATGTATTTTGTACTTAGTAAAGGCTTTTTTGCTAGCTTTAGCCGATGCCTTACTTAGTTTATTCCAACAAGGGACTGTTTTATGTTTTTAATAAATGAAGTTTTCTTTATGGCTGTATTAACTGCATTTAAAATGATGTTATTAAAACAATGAATTTTACAATAAATTTAACCTCTTTTAATAATCGTTTCGTTGTGAATCGAAACAAGAGCCGTCTTACTTTAGTTAGTTTAGAGGGCGCAAAAAACACTCGAACTAGTTTCTACCCGTATTAGGGTTTCCTCAGAGAGCGCATATTTGATTCTCTCTGAACAACTAAAATTCAGACCGGCAGCCTCGGTCCACAAACAAAAGATCATGATGACATGGATGCCGTGGCGGTATCTGCTAAATACGAACGAAAATTTTACTGGCAATATTAACAATATTGAAAATAAAATTTTATTAAAACTGATCTGCTGGTTACATATTTTATGGCTTCTAGAATTTGCAAGCCAACGAATTGCCGGAGCTAAGAAGGCCGAGGGAGATCTATCAAGTTGCATCTCACTACCCGCCTGTCCAGCACGGTAAAATTCCAACAAAGATTAGTTCCCAATACTCAGAATAGGAGTAGAACTAATAAAAATAATAAATAATCTAAAAATGTATACCATTTTTATTCAGTTGCAATGCGAAGGCAAAACAATCTTACTTTTCAATTAGAATATGGAGTGCAGTCCAGTCCCTTGAATCGCGATTTTCGGCTCTTATTTGAGCCTCATCGGAAAGAACGTAGGCACTGTTCTCCATATTTTAACTGATTCGCATCGAGAGCTTTTCCCACCCATTGCAACCGAAGTGATGATAGTAGGTGGCTAGCGCCATCTGGCATTGAAAGACGAAGTAGTTTTCAATCTTAATAGTAAATTATTAATATTGAAAATATAAAATATTAAAAATATAACAAAAAATTTTTAAATCGAAAACTTATTGGTACATTTTCCTGGTGACACCTCCAAGACATCTACAATTTGCAAGTCAAATGGATGCTGCAGTGAAGACGAGAGGGAAGGAATTCTACACTATGCAATTCACATCCCCCGTCTGCAGCTGGTAAAGTTCCAACGGAAAAATGCACCTAGTTACTCTACGGAGTAATACGACTATAAAATAAAAATGTATACCATTTTTATTCAGTTGCAATGCGAAGGCAAAACAATCTTACTTTTCAATTAGAATACGGAGTGCAGTCCAGTCCCTTGAATCGCGATTTTCGGCTCTTATTGGAGCCTCATCGGAAAGATGAGGCATCTCATTTTTATTTTATAGTCGTATTACTCCGTAGAGTAAGTAGGTGTATTTTTCCGTTGGAACTTTACCAGCTGCAGACGGGGGATGTGAATTGCATAGTGTAGAATTCCTTCCCTCTTGTCTTAACTGCAGCATCCATTCGACTTGCAAATTGTAGAAGTCTTGGAGGTGTCACCAGGAAAGTGTACCAATAAGTTTTCAATTTAAAAATCTTTTAGTAATATTTTTAATATTTTCAATATTAATAATTTACTATTAGGATTGAAAACTACTTCGTCTTTCAATTCCAGATGGCGCTAGCCACCTATTATCATCACTTCGGTTGCAATGGGTGGGAAAAGCTCTCGATGCGAATCAGTTAAAATATGGAGAACAGTGCCTACGTTCTTTCCGATGAGGCTCCAGTAAGAGCTGAAAATCGCGATTCAAGGGACTGGACTGCACTCCGTATTCTAATTGAAAAGTAAGATTGTTTTGCCTTCGCATTGCAACTGAATAAAAATGGTATACATTTTTATTTTATAGTCGTATTACTCCGTAGAGTAAGTAGGTGTATTTTCCGTTGGAACTTTACCAGCTGCAGACGGGGGATGTGAATTGCATAGTGTAGAATTCCTTCCCTCTTGTCTTAACTGCAGCATCCATTTGACTTGCAAATTGTAGAAGTCTTGAAGGTGTCACCAGGAAAGTGTACCAATAAGTTTTCAATTTAAAAATCTTTTAGTAATATTCTTAATATTTTCAATATTAATAATTTACTATTAGGATTGAAAACTACTTCGTCTTTCAATTCCAGATGGCGCTAGCCACCTATTATCATCACTTCGGTTGCAATGGGTGGGAAAAGCTCTCGATGCGAATCAGTTAAAATATGGAGAACAGTGCCTACGTTCTTTCCGATGAGGCTCCAGTAAGAGCTGAAAATCGCGATTCAAGGGACTGAACTGCACTCCGTATTCTAATTGAAAAGTAAGATTGTTTTGCCTTCGCATTGCAACTGAATAAAAATGGTATACATTTTTATTTTATAGTCGTATTACTCCGTAGAGTAACTAGGTGCATTTTTCCGTTGGAACTTTACCAGCTGCAGACGGGGGATGTGAATTGCATAGTGTAGAATTCCTTACCTCTTGTCTTAACTGCAGCATCCATCTGACTTGCAAATTGTAGAAGTCTTGGAGGTGTCACCAGGAAAGTGTACCAATAAGTTTTCAATTTAAAAATCTTTTAGTAATATTTTTAATATTTTCAATATTAATAATTTACTATTAGGATTGAAAACTACTTCGTCTTTCAATGCCAGATGGCACTAGCCACTTACTATCATCACTTCGGTTGCAATGGGTGGAAAAAGCTCTCGATGCGAATCAGTTAAAATATGGAGAACAGTGCCTGCGTTCTTTCCGATGAGGCTCCAATAAGAGCTGAAAATCGCGATTCAAGGGACTGGACTGTACTCCGTATTCTAACTGAAAAGTAAGATTGTTTTGCCTTCATATTGCAACTGAATAAAAATGGTATACATTTTTATTTTATAGTCTTATTACTCCGTAGAGTAACTAGGTGCATTTTTCCGTTGGTACTTTACCAGCTGCAGACGGGGGATGTGAATTGCATAGTGTAGAATTCCTTCCCTCTCATCTTCACTGCAGCATCCATTTGACTTGCAAATTGCAGAAGTCTTGGAGGTGTCACCAGGAAAGTGTACCAATAAATTTTCAATTTAAAAATCTTTTAGTAATATTTTTAATATTTTCAATATTAATAATTTACTATTAGGATTGAAAACTACTTCGTCTTTCAATTCCAGATGGCGCTAGCCACCTACTATCATCACTTCGGTTGCAATGGGTGGGAAAAGCTCTCGATGCGAATCAGTTAAAATATGGAGAACAGTGCCTACGTTCTTTCCGATGAGGCTCCAGTAAGAGCTGAAAATCGCGATTCAAGGGACTGGACTGCACTCCGTATTCTAATTGAAAAGTAAGATTGTTTTGCCTTCGCATTGCAACTGAATAAAAATGGTATACATTTTTATTTTATAGTCGTATTACTCCGTAGAGTAACTAGGTGCATTTTTCCGTTGGAACTTTACCAGCTGCAGACGGGGGATGTGAATTGCATAGTGTAGAATTCCTTCCCTCTAATCTTCACTGCAGCATCCATTTGACTTGCAAATTGTAGAAGTCTTGGAGGTGTCACCATGAAAGTGTACCAATAAGTTTTCAATTTAAAAATCTTTTAGTAATATTTTTAATATTTTCAATATTAATAATTTACTAATAGGATTGAAAACTACTTCGTCCTACTACTTCGTCTAATAAATAATCATTTCGTTGTGAACCGAAACAAGAGCCGTCTTACTTACGCTTAAATATGCGCTTTCTGAGGAAACCCTAATAAGGATAGAAACTAGTTGGAGTGCTTTTGGCGCTCTCTGAACTAAATAAAGTACACACAGAGCTCTTGTTTCGGTTCACAACGAAATGATTATTTACTCTTTTTATTAGTTCTACTCGTATTCCGAATATTGGGAATTAATATTTGTTGGAATTTTACCGTGCTGGACAGGCGAGAAGTGAGATGCAGCCTGATAGATCTCCCTCGTCCTCCTTAGCTCCGACAATTCGTTGACTTGCAAATTTTAAAAGCCGCGAATGGTGTAACCAAAAGATTAGTTCTAATAAAGTTTTATTTTCAATATTGTTAATATTGACAGTAAAACTCTCGTACGTTAACCTCTTTCGATAATAGAATATGTCAATAATCTCCATATCTATCATTGTTACGAATTTCAAAATATGACATCCAGTATCATTAACTCATATGTACAATAAAATCACTTCCTATTATGACTCTCTGCTATGATGGAATATGTAGAAATAGATATATCTCTGTAATGCACATATTTATCATCTCTCTACAGGATGATCAACTTTTATGACAAAGTCTATTAAATATGTGAATAAAGGAAATACCAAAGAAAGGTACAGTGGAACCCCGTTAACTCGGATTAATCGGGACCGCGGCCTATCCGGGTTATCGAAAATCCGGGTTAGTCGGAGAAAATGGTAAAAATTAATAAAATATGGTATGCTTACAGATAAACGCCGTTATAATTGTCACACAGACACTGGTAAACCACGTTTGCATTCCACACAAAACCACACATACAAAGCGTCGTCAAGAGTCTCATTATTAGCTTTATTAGCTTTGCACCGATTGTCCAAACTGCCTTGTGTTATCATTTTGAAAAAAAAAAATCTTCGATTTTAGTCCTATTTTTCTTCCAATCCGATACTGTAGATATACCGACACCATATAATGCTGCAAGATTCACCTTTATCAATTCTACTTAATGCTTCTAGTTTCTTTTCCATTGTCATTACAACATTTTTACGTTTTGTTGCCCTTATAGACAAAAACACGCAAACAAAATCTGAATAGATTTACGAACGATTGGAAGCGAACAATACGACTTTACTACACACAATACCGTCTCTGATGTTATGTTATTTAATAACAGTGATGACTAAGACCATTGTTAAAAAAGAATATTAATGGTCTTTGTAATGGTATATGTAGTTCAAATTACACAAGTACCCATTATCTCTCAAATATTATATTACAGAGTTGGTACAAAACCTCGTGAACCTTGAAAATGCGTATGTATAACCGAAATAAAATGAAGCCAAAAACATACGACTATTTTATTTGCTGCGAATTGCGCGACAGGGTCCCATCTGCACCCTGATATTTTCAGTAATGTCGGATTCAATCGTTTCGTTCGTATATTGACGTCACCAAATGATTGAATTAGGTTCACGAGATTTTGTAACAGCAATACATCTTTATTGTTGAAATTTTTGTCTGATAAAAATCGGTCCGGGTTAGCCGGAGTTCCGGGTTATCGGGGGCCGACTTATCGGGGTTCCACTGTATTTACAAAAATAGGAGGAGTCTGTAAACTTCAATTTTTAAAATTGGTTACGAATACAATATGATATCAGCAGAAAAAATCAAATCAATGACGACATCTAAATACCCACTACGATATAAAATCGAAATTGATGGGAAAATAATAAAGCAGGAAGCAAGGTTTAGATATCTGGGAATAGATATAACCAGTTACGGAGATGTTGAAGAGGAAGTATGAAAACAAAGCTTGAAAGCAAGTAAAGCGGCAGGATCTCTTAATGGCACAATCTGGAAGAACAAACACGTAAGACAAGTCACAAAAGCAAGAATCTATAAAGCAGCAATTATACCTATATTGACATACACACATGCAACATGCAATGTAGAAGACATAAATGGATGGGTGATAAAACTGAAACAGGAGTGGAACGAATACATTAGTAGAATGGCAGAGGATAGGATAATACGAACAGCACGATATAAGTCACCAAACGGAGGAAGAAGTATTGGCAGACCAAGAAACAGATGGTGCGATAATTTAAACAATTGTTGAGGCTAATATTGAAACAGGCTTTAAAGCCTACATACAAGAAGGAAAAAGAAGAAGGTTACAAATACAAGTTCTTCGCCACAATGTACTGTATCAAAGATTTTTTTAAATACCGGGTATTTGGTAACAAGTTCAATGCCTTGAACCATTCTTCTTGACCATTCGTCAACCAAAAGGATATTTAACAGAAAGAAGCCATTTGATCTCGTTAAATTAGTGTAGTTCTAGGGCGATAGTGTTAGTGAAAATTAAAACTCGTCAGAACTAACTCAAGAATCTTCTTCTTTTTTTTATGCAATCCACTAATGGATGTTCGTGATCACGTTTGGCCATTTTCCTCTATCCTTTGCAGTGTGTATTAGGTTTCCCATGTTTCTTGGCCCTGTTCATTATTTGTTATTACGGAGCCATGACATTTTTTTCCTGCCCACTCCTCTTCTTCTTTCGATCTTTCCTTCAATTAAGGTTTGCAGAAATTGGTATCTTTCGTTTCTAGTTACGAGTCCCAAATATGCATTTTTCTCTGTTTAATTGTGCATAGCTGTTGTCGTTCTGTACCAGTTCCTCTCAGGATTTCTGTACCAACTTTAAGGATTAATCAATAAATCGACATCTCAAATGCCTCTAGCTTATTCATTGTGTTTATTTTTAAAGTCCATCCTTCCATGCCTTATTATAGGAGCACAGACTATACATAGCATTCCGTGAATCTTGGTTTAGGTCAAAGTCAGAGCTCGTAAAGACGTTTCTGAATTTTATGAATGCGCTTCTCGCCCTTTCTATCCGACATTTAGTTTCCATGTCCGACATCCAGTCCTTACATAGCCAGGTTCCCAGGTACTTAAATTTTCTTACGCGCTGCACAACTTGATTTTTATATGTTAGTCTTGCATTTTAATGTTGGTCATTTTTATGTTGATGCTCCCATGTTCTTGTTATATTCTCCAATTTTATAAGGAAGGTTTTGGAGGTCTTCTATATTGTCCGCTATTGAGACCGAGTCATCCGCATATCGTATATTATTGACCCAGGTATCATTTACCTTGATGCCGCTTTCGCATTCCTCAAGAGCTTCCTGGAAGATACTTTCTGAATATAAATTGAACAGTAGTGGGGATAGAATGCATCCCTCTCTTACACCTCTGAGAATTTTTTGAGCTTGCGTTGTTTCGTTATCCACCTTGACGACAGCTGTTTGATGCCAGCAAAGAGCTTCTATGCAACGAATGTCTTTTTTATCTATGTCGGGTTGTTTTAGTATATATAGATACGAGTTTGTGATGTACTCTATCGAACGCTTTTTCATAATCTATAAAGCACATCATTACATCTTTCCATTGATCGTAGCAGTGCAGGGCTAGCACCTGGGTTCCAATTAGTGCTTCCCTCGTACCTAGGCCTTTTCTAAATCCAAATTGTGCGCAACCAATAACCTTATCGCATTTTGTGGAGATTCTGTATTGAAGAGCTTTGAGGAATAATTTTAAGGAATGGCTCATCAGACTTATCAGTCGGTGGTCTTTACACTTTGTTCTCTTGTTCTTTTTTGGCAAAGGGATAAAGGTAGATACAAGCCATTGGACAGCGAATTTTCCTTTTTTATAGATCTGGTTGAAAAATCTTTGGAGTATCGTAAACTAAAGAATGCTAAAATATATTTCTTAGATAAGAAATATCAGATAAAAACTGTAGGTTAGTCAACCAAAATTATAATAATCAGTGTATGTACTACTATAGTACCTCTGCGAGAGCAAAACTATAGCACCGAATGTTCAACAGTTTTAAGTTAAATTCAGTCTTTTAAACTAAAAAGTTTCTGATTTTTCGCTTATTTTTTCTCTATTTGTCAGTTTGTCATACTCTAAAACATGAAAGAATGATAATATTAAGTCTTTCTTGCTATGAGAGCAAAACTATAGCTCTTAATATTCAAAAGTTCCAAGCTAAATTCAGTTACACTTTTACTAAAATGTTTCCGGCTCTTCTTTTATTTCCATCATCTTTGTATATTTGTCATAATTTAAAACGCGAAAGAATGATAAACATTAAGCTTTTCCACTCCAGATTTAAGTCATCATTTAACAACTTGTTATATTGGCTTAGAGTCTCTTAAACAAATTTCTTGCCTCTTTACTCATTCAGCATAAAATCATTAAAGAGCAAAGCGTTTTCTGTTCTGTCAAATACATCCAACATCAGACTTTCCTCTAATTTATATTCTATCAACGAGATGCAAGCTTCCCA
This sequence comes from Diabrotica virgifera virgifera, assembly GCF_917563875.1. Classification (NCBI taxonomy): domain Eukaryota; kingdom Metazoa; phylum Arthropoda; class Insecta; order Coleoptera; family Chrysomelidae; genus Diabrotica; species Diabrotica virgifera. The sequence goes on from NC_065452.1 coordinate 48,428,739, forward strand.
TTACTGGAGCAAGTCGGAAATTGATAACAAATTCGAAAGCAGCTTTTTCCTCTTTGGAGAGATATTTAAGGGCAGGATAGAACAAAACGTTTAACCTGATCGTGTTGTATTCAAAATTATGGCATACTAGTATACACAATATTTTGCTTTTAGCCCGCTAATTTAAATAATAAAAACTTATTCGTGGATAAAAATCCACGAGGAAAATATACTTCCTGTAGCTGGCTGTATACCATAAATCACAAAAATACAGGATCCATTGTAAAAGGTATATTTAAAAATCCCTAAATAAGGGGTTACATCACACAACAGAACGTTTTTGGATTAAAAAAATTCATCATCAGTGTTAAAAAACCCTAAAATAAGTACAACCTAATTATTATTTAAGAAAAACGTGATTTGAAATGTTAACTGAGGTTAAAAATGCATACTTACAATAGTGTGCATGCCTGAGCCACCAAAAAGTTTTGGGTATAAACCATTTAAATGTTAAAAAGGTTTAGAATTTACTACATGTTGTTGTTAAAAAACTTATAGCCCAAATAATAACAGCTCGTTCACGATAATTTAATGAAATGCATTAAATCTACATCATAAATAAGTGATAATAATGCAACTTAAAGTCAATGACGATGAATTGCCTCCAGAAACATGTGAGACTCTACTTTCACATAATTATACGTCCACTTTGGACCACGTTAGTCTGCCAAAAAATACAATACAATAATACAAAAAATACAGTAAACCTCTAGTTCTGGTTTTTATCGATTTCCACAAAGCCTTTGACACAGTTGAGCTTAGCAACATATTACAGGCGCTTAAGGAATGCAGGCTAGAATATAGGTATACAAAATTATGATACAAAATATTATACTTACAGGCAACAACCACCGGCAAATTACATGCTAACAGTAATCGTATAAAAATAGAACGGGGGGTTAGACAAGGAGACCCAATGTCACCTAAACTTTTTAAGAGGGTCTTAGAGCATGCTTTTCAGAGTTTGTATTGGATGACAAAGGGAATAAAAATAGATGGAGAATACCTAAACAACTTACGTTTCGCTGATGATATAGTCATAGTGGCTGAGGATCTAGGTATGGCAAGAGAGATGGTACAGGAACTCGTTGTGGCTACAGAAAATGTAGGTTTAAATATAAACATCTCGAAAACAAAAATAATGACAAATTTGGTACCCAACCAGAACATCAGTATTGGTGGGAAAGAAATAGAACTCGTAGATAGATATAAATACCTGGGACATGAAATTACGATTGGCAGGGATAACCAGACTCATGAACTGAAGAGAAGAATTGGCCTTGGGTGTGCAGCGTTTGGAAAACTGAGAGAAACTTTTAAAAGTGAGTTGCCCACGTGCCTAAAGAGAAAGGTATTTGATCAGTGCGTCCTCCCAGTTTTGACGTAAGGATCAGAAATACTTACCTTAACTAAAGCCTCGGCTACCAAACTAAGAGTCACGCAGAGAAGAATGGAGCGGTCAATGTTAGGAATAACTCTGCGAGACAAAATCAGAAACGAAGAAATCAGGAGAAGAACAAAGGTGACTGACGTCATCAATAGGATAGCCAGGTTGAAGTGGAGATGGGCAGGACACATAGCCAGAGTGACAGATGGGCGATGGACAAAGAGATTAGAATTGAGGGCAAGAGAAGACAAGAGAAGCGTCGGTCGACCGCCTACAAGATGGACTGACGACTTAAGAAAGCTAAATAAAAACTGGATGAGAGCGGCGTAGGATAGATGGGGTTGGAAATAAGGGGAGGAGGCCTATGTTCAGCAGTGGACTTTTGAGGCTGGATGAAGGAAGTCTGCAAAAATTGTCTGTGACCAAAGTGGACGTATAATTATGTGAAAGTACAGTACTCACATGTTTCTGGAGGTAATCCATTGTCATTGATTTCAAGTCGCATTATTAGGGGAACCCGGGCAAAATGGCGTACTTAAGGTTTAAATTAGGATTTAAAACATATCTGTAACTTTTAAGGTCTGGAAATAAGCCAAATACCATTGTTATAGTAGTAACTATTGATTAATATAACTTAAAGTGAAAAAAAGTGAAAGATTTTCTTATCACATAAAAAAACAAAAAATAATGTAAAGTACCCCATTATGCCCGTCATATAGGGTAAAATGGGGTACCGAATTAAAACCAAGAAAAAGTTATTGACAAAATTCGCATACAAGTACTGCTTCGACATCCTCATCTGCTACACCTGCACATTAATTTTTAGCCCATTTAAGGCAACTGGATCAGCTTATCCATCCTTCTGTGGAACTTAAATAAAAGTTTCCGCAGAACCAGTCAGTGTCACTATCTTCGCCTTCTGAATCTGACTCTACTTTTTTAGTTTTATTCAATTGCGATTTCTTACTCGTCTGTGATTTGGTTTGATCATCGGCTATCTTACTTGGTATGGTAAAAAGGGTAAAGACTACCAATAGGTATGGTAAAAAGGGTACCCCATTTTACCCTACCTATTGGTACCCCGTTTGTGCCAAAGAGCAGATTTTGAGATTATGACCTGTTTAAATTATTTCAAGTTTTTATTTTTTAACATAATGACAAACGAATACTCTAGAACACATTCACTGTTAATTGGAAGTAATAATATTAAATAATAAATTGTTTTAGTAATAATAACGATGGATTATTTTTCGGCCGATATTATAACTTGGTTAACTAAAAACGCACATGTACTGTTTACAACAATCGACTAACAGTTAATTATATCTGCTATATGACAGAAGGCGTAAACAGGCGTCTATAATATAATTTCATTAACGTCGTATATATCGAGCGAGTGATATTGAAAAAAAAGGGGGTACCCCGTTTTAGGCAGCTACCCCGTTTTGCCCGCCTTTCCCCTATCACTTATTTATGATGTAGATTGATTATTTAATCCTGTCACTGTTTGGTTTTATGACTATTTTGCAAGGATGGACACTTAAGATGGACTGATAAGTCCGAAAACGTTCGTTCTGAACAATGAATGTAATCCTTTTGGATTTTTTAGAAGTTTTAGTGCTTAACTAAATTGTATACCACCTACACAAGCGAGTTGTTATTTCGCGTTAAAAGTTACTTTATAGGCTCGCTTTAATTTTTTGATCAGAACACTTTTTGTGGAATTTTTTGCAATTTTAATAATAAATTTTTAAAGTTAATGAATACATACTGATCTTAAAATCTGATAACAGATCATTATCAGTGCTGACAAGATGCTGACAAGATAAACACCAAAATAAAAATATTAGGGTAAAAACTCTTTAAACTTAATCAGTCATGGAAACATTGACTATGTTTCTATTGTGGAACAACCGTTCAACATGTGAACAACTGAATTTGGGGTCAGATGGTACCCTGGGCATAATACATGTGACATCTTGTGCATCCATGTTTAGTTTAATAATTATAGTCAATCAGTGAGCTCCGCTGGCCTGGAGCGGGGACATGTGAACAAGATGAAGGCACACTATACTATGCTGGAAGTGTAGAAGATGACGTACATCATAGGAATGGAGTTGGCATATTTATAACATCTAAATTCAAGAAATATGTGAAAAATTTTGTACCTGTGAACGACAGACTAGCGATACTCCAATTAAATAGTAAACCATTTAATGTCAATGTTATCCAGATATATGCCCCTACTTCAGAAAAGAAATATGACAATGATGTGGAATCATTCTATAGTCAATTAAAACAGACACTTAACAATCTAAAAAGGAACGAAATCATATATTATTGGAGATTTTAACGCGAAAATTGGTCAAGGACGAAGATCTGACCTGGTAGGTGAATATGGACTAGACCAGTTCTGTCAAGAACGTGACATGATAATCGCAAATACATGGTTCAAATTACACAAAAGAAGATTATACACATGGAAGGTACCAGGAGATAACTCACTTCATATGATTAGAAATCAGATAGATTAAATTCTAGTAAACAAGAGATTTAAGAATGGTGTCAAAAGATCAACGACATATCCTGGTGCAGATATCGGTTCAGACCATAACCCTCTAATAGCTGACATCCAAGTGAAGCTCAAAAAAGTCGAAGAAAGCCCCAAAACACCAAAATTACAGATCTCAGCATCCAACAAAACGCTAATAGAAAATGACCTGAATAATCAGCTAAAGAATTCAACAAATGAAAACAATACAGAAATATGGAACACGTTTAAAGATCTTACCTGGAAAGTAATGGAAAAATATACAACAACGATGCAGAGGCACAAAAAACAACAATGGAGGATGACTGATGAAATCCTGGAATTGATGGAGCAGAGAATAAAACTGAAAGATAACAAGACAGAATACAAAGAAAAACAGAAACTAATTAAACAAAAAATAAAAGTAGCTAAAGAAAAATGGATGGAGGATAAATGCAAGGAATTATAAAAGTTGAATGAAAAACATGATACGTTTAATATGTTTAAAAAAGTTAGAGAAGTAGCTGGTCTTTATCATAAGAAAACTCCACATACTATAACGGATTAGTCGGGAAAAATGATAATAGACGAACACGAAATTCGAACTACCTGGTATAATTATATAAATGAACTTTATAATGATGATAGACCCGAAGAACTGGAGACTTTAGATGAAGGTGAAGGACCAGAAATACTAAAATCAGAAATACTACATGCTATAAAATTGGCAAAAACAAGAAAGCCGTTGGTCCTGACAACATACCTACAGAAATGTTGAAGCTCATATATGAGAAAAACATTGGAATACTAGTCAAACTTTTCAATGATGTTTATTCGACTGGTGATATCCCTTAAGATTGGTTAAAGTCCGAATTCATTACCCTACCAAAAAAACAACGTCCGAAAAACTGTAGCGATTATAGAATGATAAGCCTTATGAGCTACACTTTGAAAATCTTTCTACATATCATCCACAGTAGAATCAGAGATAAATGTGAAGAAAATCAGGATGAAACACAATTTGGCTTCAGAAATGGACTGGGAACCCGAGACGCACCCTTTGCACTAAATGTATTATTGCAGAAATGCCGAGATCAAAGGAAAGACGTCTTTGCTGTATTTATTGACTATGAGAAGCCTGTGATCGAGTACAACATCACAAATTAATTAAAATATTAAAGGATAAAGGAGTTGATAGTCAAGGTGTACGAATCATGGAAAAATTATACTGGCGTCAAACAGCGACAGCTTGCATAAATGGAAACTCAACAGAAATATGCAAAATATGTACAAAGAGGTGTCAGACAGGTTTGTATACTGTCCCCACTGTTATTAAATTTATATTCAGATAGAATATTTAAGGAAACGCTGCATAATTTGGAATGGGGTGTGAAAATTAATGGAATTCTGATAAATATAATCAGATATGTAGACGATACAGTTATTTTAAGTGATGATATGAATGGATTGCAACACCTTTTAAATGCTATTGACACAGTGGGAAGAGAGTTTGGCCTAAACATAAACTGTTCAAAAACAAAATCATGGTATTTAGCCGTTTGGCCCATTAAGATTCACGGTTATATGTTGATGGTCATATAATTCAAAGAGTACCCACTTTTAAATATCTTGGTTGCCATATTACTGAACAACTAGATCCAGATAAAGCGATAAAATGTAGAATCGAGATAGCCCATACGACATTTTTAAAAATGAGGTCATTCTTCTGTAATGATAACTTGCAACTTCAACTTCGAAAGCGCATGATTAAATGTTGCATTTGGTCAGTCCTCTTGTATGGTGTCGAAGCATGGACTTTAAAAATATCCACCATTAATCGTTTGGAGGCCTTTGAAATGTGGCTGCACAGACGTACACTGAAAATACCATGGACGGCTTTGCTGACAAATGTGGCAGAGCAAATGCTGCCCGCGAGCTGCTTAATAATATCAAATATAGAAAGATGGCCTATTTTGGACACGTAGTAAGGGGAGACCGGTATAATATTCTTTAACTTATTATGATGGGTACAATCGAAGGACGCAGAGGAATTGGTAGAAAGCAAGCCTCTTGGTTGAAGAATATCCGGGAGTGGACAGGAATAAAGAAAGCAGAACAACTATTTAGAATAGCTCGAGACAGAGACAGTTTCGCCATGTTAATCGCCAACGTCAAGGGGACTTGATAGGGCACGTTAAGAAGAAGTCAATGTTTCCATGACTGATTAAGTGTAAAGGGTTTTTACACTAATATTTTCATTTTGGTGGTTACCTTGTCAGCATCTTGTCAGCACTGACGATGATCTGTTATCAGATTGAAAACTAGTTCTGCTTTTGTGGTGTAGCCCTTTTTAGGAAATAATAGATATACCTTTTATAAAGGATTTTACTTGTTTTTTGTAATATATGAAATATATCCAGCTACAGGAAACCTTTTTCCTGGTGGATTTAATCACAAGAAAAATGCAAGTCCGGATTAACAAAAAAACTTAAAGTAATTGTAACCTTGAAACAACACCCTGTATATGCAAAATTTCGAAATACGTTTAAAGATTTGAAAAGAGCAGAAAAAACTAAGTTTAATGGCTTGCTTAAATTTTTCCGCAGACAATATTTTTTTTATGGCTTTGGCAGTTTGCCATACAGCCAGTTACATGATCTTTTAATCTCATTAGGAGCAGTGAAAAGTTTATGAATTTTTGCAATTGAATAGACTAGAATAGATAAATTTAAAGTTGGAGATCAATACAACAATTAGTGAAAAGAAGAGAAAATATATATACATACACATTAACATGGGTCACACGCTTCACCTCCAGGGGCCCATCAGGACATTATAATATAAAACTTACACAGGAAAACTAGGCCACGGTAAATAGGATTAAACATATAAAGGAGAGAAAACAAAGGTAAACAGTAAAAACAAATTATTATTATTTTTTTTTCCAACTAAAGAAAAATATTACATTTGGCCAAAAAATCGATTATGCAGTCGTAAATTAATCTATTTTGAGTCGCTAGAGCAGATAAAACGTTAAACGGAGATTTACCGGTAATATGAACTATATTATTATATAATGAGGTGGATTCTAGATTATATTTGGCACAACCAAAAATTACATGATCTAGGTCGCCTTCTACTCCACATTCCACACAGTTCTTACTCTCAACCACATGAATTCTTGCAAGATGAGCAGGAAAGCAAGCATGTCCAAATTTTAGCCTAGATATAGTTGTTATATAACGCCTAGGGACATTATAGGTTCTATGCCAATGTGAAACAGGGACAGTTGTGTGTAAATAAGTGTATCTATTTGGGTTGGTAAAGCAAAACTCAGATCATAGGTCACTCCATTTATGTTTCAAGACTGCCTTACGTGTGGTAACCAAATCAGAAATACTTGGTAGATATTCTGTGGTATCCCCTGAATAAATACTTAATTTGGCTAATTGGTCCATATGCTCATTATGTTTAATCCCACTGTGTGCTTTGGCCCATAAAAATATCACATTTTTTTTATTTTCTTTAAATTGTTTCACCAATTTTTTAATTAATATTATATAGGGATTGGAGTATGTGGTTGGAAAAATAGGTTGGTTAATAGCTGTGAGAACTGACATCGCATCTGTAACAATATTAACGGAGGATTCCCTGTTAGAAACAAAAACTAGGGCTTGATATATGGCAATTGCTTCCGCACTGAATATAGAAATATTTGCTTTTAATTTGAACATTTTTTCTACCTTTTCCATAGGGATGTAAAAGGCACATCCTGTACCGTCTTCTGATTTGGAGGCATCCGTGTAGATAGTACTGTAGTAATCCCAATTGGATAAGATGCTTGTTATAATGTTGTTATTTGCTCTACCAGTGTTTACATAATTTGGTTTAATAAATTTAACGTCATAAAAAAATGTTTCAAAATCATTTATATCTGTGTGTGATTTTAAGTTAATAGCTTCATCAGCAGAAATTGTGTTTTCTCTAAGAGCTTCACATAGGGTTGGAGAGTTTTTCTTTATCCAATATTTATTCATTAAATCATAATTGTTTAAATTTATTAATTCGGTATAAAGGAAGGTGTTCTGGTATTTAATTTTCAGTAAAAATTTTTCGGCCAGGAAATGTCTTCTAAGAGAAATTGGAGGCTCAAGTGCTTCAACATAAAGGGGCTCAATAGGAGTTGTCTTCATGGCACCAATACAGATCCGCAGACACTGGTTTATAAATATGTTTAATTTGTTTAGTAAGTTCTTGCTGGCAGATCCATATAACCAACATCGATAATCTACGATAGAGCGAATGTACGTCCTATAAAAAATTAAGAAGTCTGAACATCTGTTCCCCACCAAGTTTTAGTTGTCTTTTTCAGAAAGTTTAGGCCTTTTTCACATCTATTTAACATATATTATATGTGAAATTTCCATGTGAGTTTGTCATCCAGTATAATGCCCAAATATTTAACTACCTTTTTAAAAGGAATTTCTCGCTGTTTTACTATAAATGTTTCTATATTGGGAATATTATGTCTACTGAAAATGGTCATTGCTGATTTTGTGGTCGACAGTTGAAGGTGGTTTTCTTCCAACCATATTTCTACAACATTGTAAGTATCCATTAAAAATCCAAAAGCTTCATCTCTCTTCTTTGTTTCGCAGTATATGCTGAAGTCATCTGCATATTGGATAATCTTAAAAGGATATTTTTCCAACTTTAATTTATGTAGGTCAGCTGTAGGTAAGACAGCTCTTTGTGGAATTCCTGTAAAAACATATCTTAATTGAAAACTAGTTCTGCTTTTGTGGTGTAGCCCTTTTTAGGGAATAATAGATATACCTTTTATAAAGGATTTTACTTGTTTTTTGTAATATATGATATACATCCAGCTACAGGAAACCTTTTTCCTGGTGGATTTAATCACAAGAAAAATGCAAGTCCGGATTAACAAAAAAAACTTAAAGTAATTGTAACCTTGAAACAACACCCTGTATATTCAAAATTTCGAAATACGTTTAAAGATTTGAAAAGAGCAGAAAAAACTAAGTTTAATGGCTTGCTTAAATTTTTCCGCAGACAATATTGATGGCATTAATTTTGAAATTGTATAGAAATTTTTGTTAAAGTTCTCAGATTTTTCCTTTTTTGTTGCAGAACCATGCGAGAAAACATTCTGCGCTTGGGGGGCTCACTGCATTACTGGTCCAGATGGGAAAGCGCTGTGCCAATGCCCTACATACTGCAAGCCCAAGGTAGATCCAGTCTGCGGTACCGACGGCAAGACGTACACTAATCACTGCGAGTTACGTTTGGCTTCATGTAAAGCTCGTCTTAATACCCGAGTTAAATATGCAGGCACTTGTGGTAAGTACACTCTTGATTGTCTTCACGAGCTTAGATGTGGCGGTGTATGTAAATATGGAGGATGGAGGCTGGAGGCTGGAGGTCCCCTACCTTCTCTAATCTTATACTGGTGTAATAAAGGACACTGAATCTTTGTCGAGTTTTATTGCGACTGTGTCATCTGGTTACGTTAATCATCCCTACACTGTAAAAAATTAATAAAATAATATCAGTTCGTAAAAAAATAGGTTTTATACTTAGAAGACTTAAATTTGTAGTGTAAAAATAATAGTTTTTTTTTTCATCAATTTTTAAATCAATTTTCACTAAGCTAAGATAGCAGGAAGTTGATGAAAGACAGCTTATTTCATTTCGGTTCAGAGATGATAAATCATCCCCTTAAGTACGTTTCAGTCTCCCCAGATGTCATCAGAGGGGCTATATGAACAGATTTATATCAAAATGAAACCGAACTATCTATTTAGGCAGAATTACAAAAATAATTAGCGTTTTGGCCGCTGTAGCGACATCTATTAACGAAATGAGAAGATCCAGATCCGTATATCTAAAAACTTCTACCGTGGAACCAATTACTAGGTACATTCTTAATCTCTGCCTTTTCAATGTATAAGGCAAGAAGACAACGAATAAAGGAGAGGAATGGACGGAATATTTTTCGTAAACGAATGGACGGAATGTGACTGCATATTGTAGAGTCCTTTCCGTCTCCTTTATTGGTCGTCTGCTTGCCTTATAAATTTCAAAAGGGTGAGATTAAGGATGTATTCAGAAATTAGTTCCACGGTAGAGGTTTTCTGATTTATGGATCTGGATCTTCTCATTCCATTAAAATGAGACGCTTAAGAATTTAAACTAAGAGTCCTCTGTCTGCTATTGTTCATATAACGATAGGTAAGGATGTTTCCTTTAGGGGTTGAACTTTGATTTTGAATCCCTATTTAGAATTCTTGATCCTCTTCAGGGTTTGCATTGAATTTTGTTAGTTGTACAAAGCAATGGTAGTGTTCGAAGAAGAACCATTGGGCTAGTCGTTGGCTAGATCGCGTACTTTTGAACATATAGGAGGCCGTTGAGATGTGGACGTTGTCGTGAGAGTTTACTTGTGGTAAGTACACTCTTGATTGTCTTCACGAGCTTAGATGTGGCGATGTATGTAAATACGGAGGATGGAGGCTGTATGCTGGAGGCTGGAGGCCCCTTACCTACTCTGATCTTATACTGGTGTAATAAAAGACACTAAATCTTTGTCGAGTTTTATTGTGACTATGTTATCTGGTTACGTTGATCATCCCTACACTGAGAAATTTTTTGAAATATTATCGATTAAATTGCAAATTTCTGAAATTGTTTTTCATTTAAGGTTCTTGTGGCATGGTAAATTTAGTGGTATGTTTACATGGGATTGAGCCACAATTTTTGGTGTAACGAAAATTACATTGATCACTTGTTCTCCATTCGGATATTATAGAAATTTTCTTGTTCTTTACTTCTTCTTTAATATTGGAATCCAAAGCTTGCTGCGTTCTGCTGATGGAATTTTCACACATTTTTCTTTGTTGAGTAGGATAAGGGCTGCTTCATTGAGTTTTTTCTTTTTCACGTTTCTTTCTAATTGATAGATTCGACCGTTACTTGATGGAATTTCATTTTATCTAACAATAAAACACTGAAAACGTATAACACTGAAAACGTATAAGTTCAACAATAGAAAAACAGACACTTCTACATACGCACTTCACCTTCTAGATCATAATCATTCCTTTAATGAAGTATTTCAAATTCTGCAGATTCAAAATAAAAACCTTAAGCTATCTTTATAATAATCTATGGAAATTAATAAATTAAAAAATACAAATATAATTCTGAATAACCAACTCGAGACAAACAGCTCCCCACTCCTCAACCTCTTCAGTTAAAGACTTTAAAAAGCCAAACCCATAGTAATCTAAATCACTTGAGAAAGGCACGCTGCCAAAACAGCTGTAGTCACATAGTCACATAATAAATTGTGTGGAAGTGTAGAAAATAAACGTTTTCAGTGTTTTATTGTTAGATGTCTGTGATTCTTGCATGATTATTGATGAATCTTTTCATTGTGGTTTGTGCCCCTTGTCCCACCCATGTTTGCATATCTGGGATTTTCCGAAGTCTCTGTTCTTGATGTACGTTTAATGCTCGCTAACCCTGACACTTAGGGCCAATTTCTCATATCGAGTTCAACTCCAGTTTAACCTGAACGTCAGTTTAAAGTCAAAATCGTCTTTCTCAATTCTCGTTCAACTGACGGCAGTTTAAACTTGAACGATGCTTGAACGGTGGAATTCGGCCGTTCAAAGATTTCAGAACTCAGTTCAGATGATTTCATGGACTACGCATGCGTTGTATTAACACGAAACGCTGTCATAATATAAATATATCCTATTTTATTATATTAAGCCTAACGATAAACGATAACATTATTTGTGTTTTTATAATATTTATTTATAATTATTAAAATGACTATTTGACTATAAATACTTAAATTTAACTTTATTCAAAAACAGCATAAAAAAGGTAGTTCAAAATGGCGACAGTTTTTTCCCTTTTGCCATCTATTGGCATTTCTCGAAAGCTGTAGAACGAGCACTGACATGAACGCGCAATGAGAAATGCATTCCAAACAGAACCGGAGATCACCCGTGAACCCGGTTCAACTGAACCATAGATTAACGCAGGTATGAGAAATCAACCCTAATAAGGGTCGATTTCTCATACCTGCGTTAATCTATGGTTCAGTTGAACCGGGTTCACGGGTGATCTCCGGTTCTGTTTGGAATGCATTTCTCATTGCGCGTTCATGTCAGTGCTCGTTCTACAGCTTTCGAGAAATGCCAATAGATGGCAAAAGGGAAAAAACTGTCGCCATTTTGAACTACCTTTTTTATGCTGTTTTTGAATAAAGTTAAATTTAAGTATTTATAGTCAAATAGTCATTTTAATAATTATAAATAAATATTATAAAAACACAAATAATGTTATCGTTTATCGTTAGGCTTAATATAATAAAATAGGATATGTTTATATTATGACAGCGTTTCGTGTTAATACAACGCATGCGTAGTCCATGAAATCATCTGAACTGAGTTCTGAAATCTTTGAACGGCCGAATTCCACCGTTCAAGCATCGTTCAAGTTTAAACTGCCATCGGTTGAACGGGAATTGAGAAAGACGATTTTGACTTTAAACTGACGTTTAATAGAAGTTCAGGTTAAACTGGAGTTGAACTCGATATGAGAAATTGGCCCTTAGTAGTCTTGCAGTTTCTCCCACGTAGAAGTTGTTGCATTCACAGCATATTTAAAGATGCAGTTTTTGGATCGTTCTTGTGTGTTGGTGGGTTTGGTTTTGGACAGAATGGATCTCAGAGTATTGTTCTCTAACCTTTTTCATTTTTCTGATAAGCCCTTATATGGTATTGTTGTTATCTTTGAATCGCGTCTTTTGGATGTCTCTGAAATTATTGTGATGTTTTGTTGTTTTTTCTTCAATCTTGTGGAATTCCTTGTTTATAAACGACATTAGGTAGTCATTTTTTGACAAGACCTTTGTTAGTTAGTTAGTTTAAATATCTGTTGGTGTGGGTTGATTTTCTGTAGACTTTGGTTGCATATCCTGTGTCTTCTTTAGTGACTAGCACATCCAGAAAAGGAAATGTGTTCTTGTTTTCCCTTTCCACGGTGAATTTGATTAATTTGATTATTACACCAACAATTGTGGCTCAATCCCATATAAAACAAATATTAGTTCAATCATAAAAAATTAGGATTTTTACTTAGAAAACTTACTAAAGTAGTACAAAAATAATGGTTTTTCTCGTAAAACAACTAAATCTTTTTTCATTGAGCTAAGGAGGGAGGAAGTTTTTATCGTTAGTTAAATAAATTGTTGCTTAAACTAAGAATCCTCCGTCTGCCATCGTCCATATAAGGATAGGTAAAGATTCTTTATTTAGGGTTTCAACTGACTTTGAGTCCCAGTTTAGGACACTTCATCCTCTACAGGGTTTGCAATAAGTTTTGGTCGTTGTACGATGGTAGTGTTCGAAGAATAACCACTAGGGTACTCGTTAGCTGGAGCGTGTGGTTGTGAGCATATGGGAGGCCGTTGAGATGTGGACGTTGTCGTCAGAGTGTACTTGTGGTAAGTACACTCTTGATTGTCTTCACGAGCTTAGATGTGGCTATGTATGTAAATATGGAGAATGGAGGCTGTATGCTGGAGGCTGGAGCCCCCTTACCTACGCTGATCTTATACTGTTGTAATAAAGGACACTGAATCTTTATCGAGTTTTATTGCGACTGTGTTATCTGGTTACGTTAATCATCCCTACACTGTAAAAAATTAATAAAATAATATCAGTTCGTAAAAAATAGGTTTTATACTTAGAAAACTTAAAATTGTAGTGTAAAAATAATAGTTTTTTTTTCATCAATTTTTAAATCAATTTTCACTAAGCTAAGAAAGCAGGAAGTTGATGAAAGACAGCTTATTTCATTTCGGTTCAGAGATGATAAATCATCCCATTAAGTACGTTTCAGTCTCCCCAGATGTCATCAGAGGGGCTATATAAACAGCTTTAAATCAAAATCAAACCGAACTATCCATTTAAGCAGAATTACAAAAATAATTGACAGGTATTAACGAAATGAGAAGATACAGATCCGTAAATCTGAAAACCTTTAGCGGGGAATTTCTAACAATTTCTAGGTACATTCTTAATCTCTTCCTTTTACAATATATAAGGCAAGACGACGAATCAAGGAGAGGAATGGACGGAATATTTTTCGTAAACGAATGGATGGAATGTGACTGCACATTGTAGAGTCCGTTTCGTCTCTTTTATTCGTCGTCTGCTTGCCTTATAAATTGTAAAAGGGTGAGATTAAGGATGTGCCCAGAAATTGTTTCCCCGGTAGAGGTTTTCAGATTTACGGATCTGGATCTTCTCATTCCGTTAAAATGAGAAGCTTAAGAATTTAAACTAAGTATCCTCTGTCTGCTATTGTTCATATAACGATAGGTAAGGGTTCTTTCTTTAGGGGTTGAACTTTGATTTTGAATCCCTATTTAGGATTCTTGCCACAAAAAACAGTTTCAGAACCATATTAAAAAGTAGTAGGAATGTTGATTTGTTCCCTTGTTACCCTGTTAAAGTATATTTCTTTCCGATTGTAAAATACGATAAACGTAAATAACACAATGTCTTCTTCTTCTTCATCTTCTTTCTAACATGATCGATTGTGCTAATAGGCTACTGCCTGTTTATTGCCATCAAGGCTTCCCCGGACGATGAGGTCCAGCATCTCGCCATCGTGTTGGTGGTCTACCCTGTGGTCTTTTACCTAGTGGGTTATTTGTTTTTGCACTTTCATTGAGTCTTCTGTACTCCATTATTTTTATTTTTTTGTCCCAATATCTTCGTCTCTGTCTGACTCACCTTTCTATGTCCTGCATACCACAGTTTTTTCTGATGTCTTCACTTCTTATTCTGACACGTAGAGGTTTGCATTGTATATTTCTTAGTGTTCTCATCATTTGTAAAGTTCTATTTGTGTCTGGTCTTTGTTCTGCCGCATATGTTATAATAGGTATTATTGTTGTTTTGTATAGTTTGACTAGGGATCGACAAGACAAGAATTCTTGTCTTGATAACAACTTCTTGTCTTGTCTTGAGAAAAAATCAAGAAATTTAAAAAAATCTTGTCTTGACGATTTCTTGACGTGTTATATCTTGTCTTGACTCACGAAATTTCAAGATCTTGAAATTTCTTGATTACCTGGTCGGATGATTCCCCGGCGACCTTTTTATTGCGATGCGTGCTGACACGGCGTAATAAATCCCAGAATGACCTACAGAATCTAATTCCAGAGTCAAAAAATACTTAAATGAGCCTAGGTCAGAATATGCTGAGAATCTACTTAATTGGTAGAAAAGACACGAGAATGTCTACCGGTGATAATCGAAAATGGCCACAAGGATTTTCTCAGAACGCCAGCAACATCTGTACCTGCAGAAAGGCTATTTTAAATAGCAGCTTTAACAATAGCAAAGTCAAGAAATCGGCTAGACGTTAACTCCATAATGATGGAGCCACAGTAACGTCTAATGCCGTTACTGTGGCCCCAGCATAAGAAGTATTATCAGCTTTAATTCATGGCTAATCAATTCCGATTTAAAAATTTATGTTACATTTACATGATTTACATTTTGTAAATCGTTTTAGCAAAAAAGGGTTCAATACATTAAGATACGTTAGTTTATGTTAAAACATGTTATCTTTTTCACAAATTAATACCTAGTCAAGATATTTCAAGATTTCTTGATTTCTTGACAAGAAATCTTGGTATTGACAAAAAATTTCTTGTTTTGTCTTGAAATTTAAAATTACTTCTTGTCTTGATCTTGTCTTGATTTCAAGACAAGATCAAGACAAGATCTTGAAATTTTCAAGAACTTGGAGACCCCTAATTTTGACTGTGTTGTACTGTTTTGTGTATTTAGATATTTGTTCTTCCGTACGATTTATTTCAGACTTCTCCAGATTTCAGCTGCTTTCATTGTTTGTTATTTGATCTCTTTTGAGATATTTCAATAGCTTATTATTTCTGCACCAAGATATTTGAAGTGATTCACCTGTTCCACAGTTTTTGAGTCAATTTCCAATTTGCATCCTATCATCATCATCATCACGTAGCGCTACAATTCTGGGTGGGTCCTGGCTAACTGTACAACTTTCTTCCAATTTGTTCGGTCTTCCATCAACCTAGGGTCAAATGGGATGTTCATTTTTCGGAGATCTGCTTGGATGTTATCTCTACATCGCATTCTGGGACGTCCGAGTGGTCTTTTGCCTGTAGGAATCTCCTCCCATACAAGTCTTACAAATCTCTCGTTATGAAGTCTGTGCACGTGGCCTGCCCATTTTAGTCGCTGTGATTTAATTTCTTGGACAATATCGGTGTCATTGTAGAGTTCTTTTAATTCGAAGTTGGTTATGATCCTATACTGGTTTGTGTTAATGTCGTGGTGAGGTCTGAACATTTTTCTAAGTATTTTTCGTTCAAAACGTCTGAACTTGGAACTTCTTGTAAGATTTTTTGATTTTATAAGCTTATTAAGTGCGAATAGACGGCGATTTGCTGATTGGATTCTGTCTTTTATTTCTTCAGTAACATCGTTGTCAGCTGTGATTATGGCCCCCAGATACTTAAAACGTTATACTCTTTCAAAATTGATGGTATTGACCGTCACATTTTGTCCTATTCTGTCTCTTCGTGTCGTTCTATTTATACACATATATTTCGTCTTCTCTTCATTAATTCTCAGCCCTACTTCGCTTGTTGCTCCTTCCACCTTGTTGAAAATAGCTTTTGTGGATAGGATGGAGTCTCCAACGAGATCAATGTCATCTGCATATGCTAGCAATAACTTGGGACCTTGGACCGATAGCAGTTCTGTTTTTATTTCGGCCGACCTCATGGCTTTCTCTAATACAAGGTTAAAAAGTAGTGGAGATAACGCATCACCCTGTTTGAGTCCACTGTTGATTTCGAAGCTGTCAGACAGTTTATTATTTACACGTACTTTTGATATTCCACCCTCCATACAGACTTTAGTCATCCGAATTAGTTTCTTTTGTATTGAGAACTCCGCCATGGTATTCCATACTTGGCTTCTTTCTACGCTGTCATATGCCTGTCGAAAGTCTATGAAGAGATTTTGTATGGGTCTGTTAAACTCCCATCCCTTTTCTAGAAGCTGTCTCAGCGTGAATAGTGGATCTATTGTGGATCTTTTTGCCCTAAAACCGGCTTGATATTCTCCTAGGATATTTTCAGCATAATGGGTTAGTCTACTAAGAATGATGTTTGAGAGGATTTTAAATACCGTGTTTAAGAGTCAAATTTCTCTGTAATTCGCGCATTTTGTTTTGTCCCCTTTTTTGTGGATGGGCACTATGATGTTTTCCTTCCATCTTGCTGGTATCCTTTCTTCTAACCATATCTGTGTTATTAATTGGTGGATTTGGCGATGTAGTGTTTCTCCACCATATTTCAGAAATTCTGCTGGTATCTCGTCCGTACCCGGCGCTTTGTGATTTTTCAGCTTGTTTAAGGCCTTTCGGGTTTTTTCAAAAGAGGTATTTTCGACGGGCATGTCTGCTGTTATATAGATCTCTTCTTTGTGCTGTTCTTCCTGTATGTGATGTTTAGAAGGTCCCTGAAATACCCTTTCCATTCTTCTGTTAGTTATTTATTGCATCTTATCGGTTCTTTGGAAATTAGTAGGCACTTAGTCTTCTCGGTGTTGATGAGCATGTTCAGTTCTTTAGCTTTAGTATTAAATCCATGAAGATGGTCTTCAGAATCAGCGATAAGGACAGCATAAAGAATATGTTACCCTTCTTAAATACAGCTGTTTTTGGGAAGGTTTTCTATTATTTTGCCATTATTAAATTAAATAAGAAAGGGCTCAGTGAATCGCCTTGATGTATTCCTATGTTTATAACTATGTCTTCTGTTGTCAAATGTCCTACTTTTATTTTTGTTTTACATTGTTTGTTAATATCGTGTACTAGATTAATAATTAACCTGTGGTTTAGCCCTTTCTTCTCCCATTATTTTTAACACGTCCTTTAACACTCTGTCAAAAGCCTTGGTCATATCGACGAAACATATATATGCAGGCTTATTAAATTCTATGGATTTTTCCGCTATTTGTCTGATAACAAATATTGGATCAATGATAGATCTATTTTTTCGGAATCCTCTTGTTATTCTTCCCGTATGGTCATAGTTTTGTCGATTTCTTCCAGTATAGTTTTTGTGAATGCTTTGAGAGTACTGTTAAGCAGTGCTATTCCCCTATAGTTTTCTGGATGTGTTTTCTCTCCCTTTTTGAAAATGGGTATTGTTATGCTGTTTTTCCATTCGCTTGGTATTTTTTGTTCTTCTATAATATTCTTAAATAAGGTTAGTAATTCGTTCTGCAGTTTATTTTTATTTATTTCGTTATAAAAAAAATTGAACTGTACAAATATGAATTATGTGGAAAACACCGACTATCTATTTGTCCAGTATATCCTAAAATATTGATTTATTTGATACTAATAACACAAACACTGATTGTTTTCTTTCCTCTCTTGTGTTCCAAGTTGTATTGGAGATTACTAAAACCACTCCTCCGTGGTAAATTACACGAAAGGAAGTAAATTACCTACCGAAACTTTTAGACCACTTTCTCCCAACTTCCGCTTCTAACGGAAATATTTAAAAGCAATTATTTAAAAGCCATTTGTACATTCTTGCTGATTACAAAGGCCGCGGCCGTGGCTGATACGTAAAATAGTTTGGGTAGGTAAATGTTCCAGATATTTTTAACAATCTTTCAATTTGTGATTTTATTTCGCACATTAGGATTTTTTTGGTGACGGGTAGTTCCTCCATGATCCAGGACAAAAGACTCCGTAAAACACAGGTTAAAAATAAAATAAATGTATTGAGGATATTTATACAGGGTGTTTCATTAATAATTGTCCATATAGTAACTGGAGAAACCTTAGCACAAAATACGAAGATTTAACCTAAAACACTTAAATAAAATGTGGTTCCTTACTGAGTTACAGGGTGTTTTATCTAAAAATTTAAATATTATTTTTGCCCAGCATTTTAAAACTATTCGACGTATCCTTTTCATACTTGGCAGAAAGTGCGACTACTATACACCCTACTAAATTATGATAAACAAACGTTTCTAGCTGCTACCAGAGGCGTTCGGCAGGGGATAGTAAATGGTTGACCCTTCTCAAATTCTATGCCACTGGAGGAATTACTATTTTAGTGCCATTTTTAGATTTTCCAATACTTTCTACGTAAATAATATACTCCTCATTGGTAACGACTTAGTCATTAGTTTTCGAGATATTTGAAGGTAAATATGAAACGGCACACTTATTTTGATTAATTCATGGTATGATTCATATGATTAATGTTTAAAAATTAATTGTACCCAGTACTTTAAAACTATTTGGTGTATCCTTATCATACTTGGCAGAATGTGTAGGTAATGTACACCCTACTAAATTAAGATAAATAAACGTCTCTAGCTACTACCAGAGGCGTACGACAGGGATAGTGGTAGGTTGACCCTTCCCAAATTCTACGCCACTGACGAAATTGCTATTTTAGTGTAATTTTTTATTTTTCAATACTTTTTATGTAAATAATATACTCTTCATTCGTAACGATAAAATGATTAGTTTTCGAGATATTTGAAATTAAAAATGAAGCGACACAATACATTAATCAAAATAACCGTGTCGTTTCATTTTTAACTTCAAAGATCTCGAAAACTAATGACTTTATCGTTACGAATGAAGAGTATATTATTTTCATATAAAGTATTGGAGAATCCTAAAATTGAACTAAAATAGCAATTTCGCCAGTGGCGTAGAATTTGGAAAGGGTCAACCATTCACTTTCCCCCGTCGTACGCCTCTGGTAATTGACAGAAACGTCTGTTTAACATAATTTAGTAGTTTGTACAGTACCTATACTTCCTGTCAAATATGAAAAGGATACGTCGAATAGTTTTAAAATGCTGAGCAAAAATAATTTTTAAATTTTTAGATAAAACACCCTGTAACTCAGTAAGGAACCACATTTTATTTAAGTGTTTTAGGTTAAATCTTCGTATTTTGTGCTAAGGTTTCTCCAGTTACTATATGGACAATTATTAATGAAACACCCTGTATACAGTTCAAAATTTAAAATAACAAAATAAAATATAACTCTATCTTCGACCTGTTCCGGAGAAAGCTCCCTAAGCGGTCGTCTGCACAAAAAAATGAAATTGTATTTATTACTACCATCAAAAACATAATAACAATATCAGAATAATACAGTACACAGCACAGTATAATATACAATAGCAATCACGTTATGCAACGCCTCGCCGCTCGTGCGCAGACGCTACGTTGCTACACCGACTGTAAATAACTAACCGTAATATGCAATAACTAAAAAAAGAATGTGTGTGTACTTTGTACGCACGTAAGAAGTTATACTTCTATTATATGATTTAAACGAAATTAATATACTTTTTATTTATATTTTGTTTAAATATTAAACTAATTTATACTTACTACTTCTCAAACATTTTTATTAGAACGGTGCCAAAAATTAAATAATAAAAGAATAAAACACACACAAACACATTAAACAAGCCACAAATGATGTCTGAACATTAATTGTCGAAATTTTTTTTAACTAAATACGTATTTTCTGAAAATACATTTATATAATAAATATACTTACAATCATAAAATATATTAAAAAAAAACAAAAAAGAAAGTTTCTATTGGGACTCGAACCAGCGCTGATAAGAGCGGTTGGTATTGGAATTCATTCGCCTTCTCCGCTTAGCCACGGACACTATGTGTCATTATTTACGAAGATCGACTAACTAAACGGATTAAACTTGTGATATTTTGATATTTTGAAAATTGATCAAATTATTTTAATTTTGAATTGAAATGATTTAGAATTGAAAAAATACAACAAAACATAGAGTAAAAAAACAATATATTAGGTGAATATGATAGAAATTTTGATGGTAATCAAATTATATAAATAAAAGTATTACATACTATGTATTTTGGCAGATCAAATAGGTAGGTTTATACCCATGATACATTAACAATTATTACGTACCTGTTGCTTTTAAAAACTATTTAAAAGTCACTACAATATTATAAACTTTTTTGTTTCTGTCCTCACAACAATAAAACTAATATATTATACATTTGTTTACCTTTTCCTTTACCTCCAAACCACAGCTGCCATATCGGATAATTTTTGACATGTCATTTGAACATCCAATCAGAACAAAGTTATAATGCGCATGCGCCGGGCTGATAGGTTTTAACATATAAAAAAATCACCCTCTATCGCCGGTAAAGAAGTATAACTTCAAAAAATAAACTGAACAAATATAATAATATTGAACAACCACAACGATAACCTACCTAGTAACTAGTCAGTGCCGAATTAAGAATCCTGAGGCCCCTAGGCAACCCAAGCTATGAGGCCCCTTAAGAAACCTAGGTTTCTCCGTTTTTAATAATTTTTTTTTGAAAAGTCCGTTCGCCTGTTGCGAAATAACCCAAAATGACTGTGAAGCAGAAATAAATTGTTTTCCCTGCAAGTTTGAAGCTGGGCTATAAAATATTTGAATTATTCTAGTTCATTTTCAAGTTCAGATTCAATATCATCTGGATAGTTTTCATGTAGTTTTGAAGCACACTCCTTTATTTGAGTATCACTCAATTTTGGAAAAACACAAAAGACCAAATACTGAGTACATTGACCCGTACACTGTCAACCGACAACTCAGCTCAGTAATTAGAGTATAGTAGAGAATATTCAGAGTATAGTAGGTCGCAGGCCCTCTGCTTGTAATAAGCAAAATTATCTTTCTGAAATTTTAAGAACTCCAAAAGTGAATTTAGAAGCTGAACTGCAGTTTGAAGTTCAATCTCTTCTCTCTGCAATGATTTACTGAGAGCGTTGATGCGTTCTAAAATTGTTACCCAAAACTCATTTATTACGAATTTTTCTTTTTTTGACATTTCTTTCAACAAATACTTAGCATTATGAACTGTTTCAGCTTGCTGATTAGTGTCTTCAGTAAAAGGATGAAGAGCAGATTTGAAAGAGTTTTAACCTTTAGACAAAGGTCTTATGGCATGTGCTGCTTGCTCTTATAAGGACTAAGTAGATCGTGGCGAATGAGATCGCTTAATGGAGTTTCATTTAAGCATTTTGATCATAACTTCCCAACTGTGGGTACAGGATGAAAAAAAGTTGTACACAGACTAAACAAACCCAAAATACGATATTCTATTTGAGGGAAAGGGAAAATACGTCAGCCAATCTCTTTTAATTTTTGTTCCACTGATTTGTTTTCGAAAAACCATAGATTGTATAAAAATCTTGTACTGTCTTCAAAATTTCTTTTTGACGCTGAAACACTTCCATCAAGGTTTTTACATTCTGAAGACCTTTCCCAATCAAAAATGTCCTTACTTCTTTAGTTACTGTATTCCGTAATCCTATGCCGTTTTCCGAATTTACATAGGACCCATTTTATCTTTAACTTCAATTTTTAATTTAGTTTCGGTTTCTGGTTCTTTAACTTCTTAAACTGGAATAGAACTGTCGTTACATGTTTTTTCAACTTCTTCAGTTAGGGAAGCTATGTTTCCCTCAGTTATTTCTATTCCATCACGTGCATCTTCATTGGTTGCTGCTTCACTAGCTATGGATTTCCGTGTGAAAATGAGTTTAAATAAGTTTTGCTTCTGTTTTGGATTTTGATTAAGGATCTTTTCTTTCTCTTGATTTTTCTTGTGTTTTTTGCTCACTTTCATTTCTTGTTTCCATCTGTAGTACTGGTCCTTCTACCAAAGGGCATTCATTAGCGATGTAAGTATTCCCACAGCCAGGCCCGGCCCTAGGGATTTTGCCGCCCTGTGCAAGATCGGCGACCGCCGCCCCCCAAGGGGGACTTTGGTATACCCACAAACTCAAAATTTTGACCATGGTTCTTAATTTGCTGAAATCTATCGCTTAATGCATTAACGGTTGTGTCTATAATTTTTAAATAGAAGTCAACTTTATATCGTGTCTTTGGATCTAGATCCCATACCATCTTCAGCCTCCTTTTCAGATTCTCAATTTCTAACTTTGATGAGCCTTTTTGCGTCTGTCAAATAGCCCTGGAATTTTAAATCACTTCCGAGAGACTTAAAATGAATTTCTGATTTTTCTAATAAACTGATAGCTTGATCCGCTCACATATCAATACTCTGCATATGCGACTACGTTGATGTAAAGTAAAATGTCATGCCATATTACCACAGAGCAATGAAAAGTAAAATCACGGATTTGTTTTGCCAAACAGCTTGCCTCATGAGCAACCATTTTATCGTTGTTTTTATTCACAGTGATTTCTACAAGAGCATCGTAAATTTCCTCAATTTGGTCTCTAATGGTAGTAATTGCATCAATTATTCTACTTTCCCATAAAGTTTCGGACAAAGGTTTCAATGTTAGGCTAGAAATATGATTTTTCAGCATAGTCCAACGATGAATAGAAGCTGAGAAAAAGTTGTAAATTTTGTCACTAAGGAAAACAAAGAACGAGCAAACTGTGAGACTTTAGGAGCATCGTTCACGACTAAGTTAAGTGAATGGCTAGAACATGGGACAAACAATGCTCTAGGATTCATTTTCAAAATTCTGTTTTGAACTCCCAAGTTCTTCTCCTCCATGCTTGCCTATTATCATACCCTTGTCCTCTCATATCTTCCAAAGGTATTTTCTCAGTTTATTCTGGGACTCTGCAACTCCCAAGCCAGTGGTTTCCACTACAGGCACAAATCCAAGAAAATGTTCTTCAATTTTAACACTTTGTGAACTAGAACCTAAATCGACAAAATGTACAACAATAGTCATATGTTCCACCCCAGCAATATCAGATATACAATCTAAAATTATGCTATAATACTTTGCTGATTTCAAAAAGTTTAAAATTTTATTTTTGATTTGGTCATGGAGAAGCTGAATAATTTCGTTTTGAATACGTTTTCCCAAGTAGTGATGCTGCTTGTTACTTCCATTAGTTATTCTCCTAATGTGCTCTTGTAACATAGAATCAAAATTTTTAAAGAGCTCAAAAAGCTTAAAAAAATTACCATTGTTTTGATGAATATGTTTATCAGAATCGCCCCTCATTGTATGACACTGATGTCCTAAGAACTGCATTATTGATAAAAGTCGTTGTATTACATTTTTCCAGTGACTAGTTTCTGAATTTAGAACTTTTTGTGTTTCTTCATCTATGATTTTGCCCGATTCTAGTCTAATTGCTAGTTCTACCTACTGTCGTTGTGACTGTAGATGAGCTGGAGACTTAGCGTGGCTGGACAAAGCTTCAGTCATTGAAGCATTCAACTGGACAAGACAACAACTGGATACTGAAGGAGGCAGAAAAATGAATCGGCCTCACACGTTGGGCGGCAGTTGAAGCGTTTTGCGTACAACTGGAGCCGGAAGGAGGCTAAAAATGAGTCGGCCTCACACGTTGGGTGCCAGTTGATGCGTTTTACATGTCTGCTCTATGGGGACAAGGAAAGACTATCTACTAAGATACTGGGGGGTCGAAATGGGGCTAGTAGAAGGAACAGACACATAAACCTTCATGCGAACGACAGCTCATTTTTTTTGTGCGGTGGCGGGTCGTAGATTCGTTGGGAGGGGTAGGAGGGTTTAAAGAAGACTAAACTACATAACCAAATAAGCAAAGGATACTTACACAGACTTGAGGACTTTCCTACTATTTAAACAAATTGGGACGCCGTTTGAAAAATCCTCAAATTCTCATATCGAGTACTTACTGGAAAGCAACTGGGGGACATTCATCATAGATTCCTCGTTGGGGTTAAACTGGGCTACTTATTTATCATTATTGGCTTCTATGCCATATATTTTTTTCTGTTCTAAAACTTAATTCGCTTGTATTAGCTATCTGTTAACAATTTTTAAAAAAAAAGAGGTTACAGAAATAAAGATGTGTACATTTTATAATGTTTATTTAAACCTTTATACCTTATTTATTTTTATTTTGAGAATAAACATTCCCAAACAAGAAATGAACAATAAAAACAAATATATGGTTTTACAATTCTTAACCTTATTTATTTTTAGCAGTGTACCAAAACAAAAATTTGACATGGCTGTCAAAAATCACTGCCATTTTATATTTACTTTACAATAAAATTTTTAGAGAATCCATGTTGAAAACAAAATATTTAATTATGTAAAACCTTTACCATTAATATCCACTTTTGAATTATTTAAAATAAACATTATCCATACCTCGTTAAAATAAAATCCTTGTCACATGTCACACTTGGAACTTCAAAATTTTCCATTCGAGATTGGGGGGAGGGAAGACATTCAAATCCAAATCATTACAAAACAGGATAAAATCGATACCAAATAATATCATCCGGGCATTTCTTACTGGAACATGAACAAATCCAAAACTGGAACATAAACAAATCCAAAACATCATAAAACAGGAACCAGGAAACCACGCACTTCTTTTTTTACCACCGGCAAACCAAACTGCATAACAATAAAACTGTTTCACAATAATATATCCATTGAAAATGTTGTGAACTATTGTAATAATATTCCAGACAAGTTAAAAATCCATCTGTACTTCTACTATAATAAGAAAACCATTTTGCCGGCTAAGTGCGACTTTCTATGAGTCTGTTGGTTGAGTTCCACACAAAAAGATGTTTACTCTTCAGACATGTTTTTGGAACTATCTTATTTTCGGTGGCATACGTACCACGTACCTAACCTTCAGAAAATTCTCCTACGCATCAGGAATGTCATTAGTGTAGATATTCTCTGCTTTATTTGAGGTTATTCTTTATAGAATTGGTGAAATACTGGTGAAATGTATGGAAGCAGGTTGAGGAGGTCATTTTTTTTCTAATTGGGTATAGAATTTTGTCTTGGGTAACGTAAACCAGGGTCCATCTTGCTAACGGTTTCTTTGCCTCTTTTTTGAAACTAATGCATTGAAACGGTTGATTAAGATCTAAGGTATTCTTATAGTAAATTATTCCAGGCTCGTTTTTAACAAAATTCAGCCACTGTACATCTCATACTGTTTTTAACAAAACTCAAAGGGCGTTTCTTACCAGTGCCGTGCTTTGTATAAGTTCGGCCCAATCATGAGGATGGTGGAACGTCCAGCAAAAGCTGTTTTATTTATTTATTTTTTTCAATAAGGATGTGTGATGTATCCAGGTATCTTAATGTGCGTGTAGCCAGGTATTAAAAAATGTATGATTAATCGCTTCCAAGTTAGGAGAATTTTGCAGGGATACCATACACATAGCTGGTACCTGAGTATTCTTGTTTTGACCACCACATGTATCTGAGTACCTATATGATCAAACTTTTCACAACTGGCTTTAAAGTTTTAGAAATAAATTTGTATACACATGAGCCAACTTCATTAGCATCTCTCCCAGCTACACCTTCATACCAAAGGTAACAGTAAATTGTGCCATCACTGCAGTCGTAGACTGTTAGATTAAAAGTCCAAAGTTGGCGTTTGTAGAAGGCTAAAGAACTATGCACGAGTGGAGTGGGAAGGCATTGCTGCATGTCAAATGTCACAATTTTGGTTGAATCGTTAACTTTTGAATTTTCTTTGTGTAACTTTTTAGACTCATACGCATACTCCGCGTTATCAAGGTGGTCATTTTTTTTTGTTTTAAAAACTCCTGGTTCTCACTCTCAGAACATATTTTAAGTTGCATGTCTAGCCTATCACATTTTGAACAGGTATCTAATTTAGACTTTTTAATTTTTAAATTTAAGTTGTGGAACTCCTCACTAAAACTTACTATAGCTTACAGGTTTTAAACTGTTTTCAGATAGGGTACGCTTTAGTCCAGGGCGGATCTGTTTTGAGATGGACGTTGAGAGGTGACTCAAATTTTTTTGCAGAAATTGCTTGAAAATAAATCAAATAATACTATTTGAGTTATCCTCCCTCTCAAAAAGGTCCGGAACATTGTTTAAATAATCAAAATGTCAAGAATTGAAGAAAAAATTTGATTTTTTTATTCGTTTTTTGATTATAACTTTAAAAGTATTCATTTCCGAGAAAAGTTGTACTGACATAAAAGTTGCGTAATTCAATTTACTACAATATAGAATTGGTTAATAATTTAAAAAATACTCACCCTAGTTGCAAAATAGCAATAATTGCGGAAAAACCATACAAAAACAAGTATTGGCATTTTACGTTTTTCAACCATTTATGCTACACTTAGGACCTTCAGGTTTCACCCAGAAAAACTTTATGATACAGTAAAATAATACTGTAAATTTCATTAAGATCAGTTCAATAGATTTTGCAAAATAAATTTTGAAATACAGCTTTCGCAAAAAAAATTCATTTTTTCAAAATGTTACAGGACTGAAAATAAAGCAGATAGCAAGTTGAATTTTTTTTTGCTTATAGCAGTGTACTGTACCTTTCATTTGCAATTTTCAAAATTAAAATCGATTAATTACCACGGCGTCAGAAATTTTTTTAAATAAACAATAATTTTTGGTGCTACGCGCAGGACAGCGGTGTTCGATTCACACAGGTTGATTTCCACCAAAATTTTTTCCAATCTTTATCTAATATAATATTTTCTTACTCTATATTTTGTTGTATTTTAATTTTTTAATTCCACAAAAATCAAACTAATTTTATTATTGTTTGTGAAATATTGTTTAAACAATTGCATATGTTTAAAAATAATAAACTTTTATTATTTAAGTTAAAATATATGAACAAAGAAAGTTTTTGCTAATAAAAGTGGTATTTCAAAGGATAGAGTATGTGTTTTTATTTTGCAATAAACAAATTTATTTATTTATATCGAAATGTCATAAAAATTAAAATGTATCAATCATTATCAAAGGTCATTGGAATGCCCAATCAGAGCAACCTATCCGCTGTCCTGCGCGTAGCACCAATAATTATTGTTTATTTAAAAAAATTCCTGACGCCGTGGTGTTAAGCGATTTTAATTTTGCAAAATTGCAAATGAAAGGTACAGTACACTTCTATATGCAAAAAAATTTTTAACTTGCTATCTGCTTTATTTTTAGTCCTGTAACATTTTGAAAAAATGAATTTCTTTTACGAAAGCTGGATTGCAAAATTTATTTTGCAAAATTTATTGAACCGATCTTAATGAAATTTACAGTATTGTTTTATTGTATCATAAAATTTTTCAGGGTGAAATATGAAGGTCCTAAGTGTAGCATAAATGGTTGAAAAACGTAAAATGGGAATACTTGTTTTCGTATGTTTTTATCACAATTATTGCTATTTTGCAACAAGGGTGACTATTTCTTAAATTTTTAACTGATTCTATATTGTAGTAAATTTAATTACGCAATTTTTATGTCAGTACAACTTTTCTCGGAAATGAATACTTTTAAAGTTATAATCAAAAAACCAAGAAAAAAATCGAATTTTTCCTTAATTTTTTGACATTTTGATTATTTAAACAATGTTCCCGACCTTTTTGAGAGGGAGGATAACTCAAATATTATTATTTGATTTATTTTCAAGCAATTTCTGCAAAAAAATTTGAGTCACCTCTCAACGTCCAAATGTACTAATATTTTTACAGATGCGCCCTGGTCTACTTGTATTCTTCATATTATAGTGTCACTATCGTCAAATGTGGAGAAACAAATTTTTCCCACAATCTTCTCTGGAGTAGTGGCTTTCATAAGCTGGGATTCCAATTAAAAATTGATTTACTGTACCTATTCCTTTCTTCTTCAGTTATAATTATTTTTCTAAAATTTCCTCTTTCATCCGGTTGGATTGTGCCCGAAGATGATCTTTTCTTTTGAATAGTTTATAGATATCTCCGACTTTCTCCAAATACTTTTAGTAAAAAAGACAAATCAGCTTTAAAGGCGCGCGGCGTACAGAGAGTCAACGTAATAACTTATCAGTGTAGTGTTTTAAGTCGCAAAAATTGTGGGACTTAACACACTGAGTCTTCCTGTTTCTTAAATAATGTTTAGTGTAAAGGGTGATATGTCTAAGTTTGGGACTTAACACGTTTTACACAATTAGTATTAATTGTTTTTCATTTGTGTAAAATGAATATCTCAGTTTAGGAATGGAATTAGACTTGACAAATTATACACACATGTAGATATCAAATTTTAACATACAGATAGTGCATTTGCCAATTTCGACCATTTTTGGACTTAACTCACTTTACGCACAGAGCACAGTGGTTTAAGGCCTAATAACTGCAATAGAAATAACAACTCTCAGAGACACTAATAAATAAAAAGCTCGGAAATCAACAATTCACCTATTGTAGTGCTTAAAATATCGAATTAGATATACCTGGTATTCTTTTTCTTCAGAATAGCTTCAAGGAATCGTCACGGCATCTATCTAAAATGGTGACTTGGAAATAGATCATACGATGTGAACTTGACAACTACACAAAATGTACCTACAGCAACACTACGATATGCCCAAGTTCAATTTATCATAAGTTTAGGCCGATTTCCCCAATGAGGGTGTCTATAAAAGCCCGATTGCCTGAAAGCTTATCTTCCACACCAGCACAACAATTTTAGAATTGACAACTGTCAAAGTGACGTACCGTAACCTATCCATGATAACCAAATTCAAAGTCTGATATCTATTCGCTTATTTATTTAAGAAAATAGGAGAAATGTGGTAGTTTGGCCTAGGCCAAACTAGTTTGTCCTAAGCGCGTTAGGATAAACTAATATGGCCTAGGCCAAACTAGTTTGTCCTATCGCGCGTAGGCAAAACTAGTTTGTCCTAGACCAAACTAGTTTATCCTGATATAAATGCACACACTTCAGGCCAAACTAGTTTGGCCTAGGTCAAACTAGTTTATCCTGATACATATAATAAAGACTCACACTTCAGGATAAACTAGTACGGCCTAGTCTAAACCAATTTAGCCGAGTCGAAAGTAATTTAGCGAACATGTAAGGACTTTTACATGCGGGGGATTCCCAAATCACGTCCCAAAATGTATGGCAAAAAAATTATACATAGATATATATCTTCTATCATATTATGATACATTGAATGAAGATATTGCTATACGCTATAAATCAATATATCCTTGTACAATTAAATAATATAAAAAATTAATAAATAAAAGGATGAGGTTTTCTCCAAAAATTATAAGAAAAGATACACTTACGAATAAAATCGAGTACGAATTAATATTGTTTTCACCAATTTTGAAAAAATGTGGAAACGTTGAATTATCCACGTCCGTCTGTCCGTCTGTCCGTGAACTCAACTCCTCCGTCAGTATACCAGGTAGAATGACAAATGAGGTGTCAAATGAAAGCTTATAATCCAACGATGGTACTAAGGGTGAGAAATTTAACCTAGGCTGTCTGTCCGTCCGACCTCGAATACAACTCAATATTATTGTTGTTTGTTACGAATAATCATAATTTTAATAAAAATGCTTATTTTTCCAAGAAAAAAGCATTTTATTCAATCTATTATTTATATTAAGCCGTACTAGTTTGCTGAATTACTTTCTCCTTCTTGGCTATTTCCCATTATGAGTTTGCCGTTTTCGTCTTGCATAGCACTCTATTCTCCCAGTCGCCATCTCTGAGGTCTCTATCTATCATAGCATTTCCTATGTGGGTCTTCCATCTCACAGCAGTTCTTCCTCCCCGCGGGTCTTAGTCCGGTAATCTTTTCGGCCACAATATGCTCCGGCATTCTTTGTACATTCCCGTACCATTTCAGGGCTCTACTTTTACTACCACAACTTTCTTGTAATTGAGAATTCTACTTCAATTCTGTTTCATATTTCCTCTGTTCTTATTCTATCCTACCTGGTAATTTGTAGACCCCTTCTCATCAACTCCAATTCAACTGTTCGTATTTTATTTCGTATTATTGTTGTCACTGGCCATTCTTCCGCTCTTGTAGGATAATTTTCAGCACTATGCCCTGAAAAATCCTGTTTTGTTTTCTTTAGTTAGAGTGTTCTTCCATATCACTCCATGGAGTGCTTTCGTGACTAATTTTCCCCGTACTGTTTTCATTTCTATATCTTTTATACAAGCGCCATCTCGGTTTAAGTCTTACAACTCTTAATAGTGTCTTCTAAACTTACGTTTAAGGGCCAATTTCTCATACCGAGTTCAACTCCAGTTTAACCTGAACTTCTAGTAAACGTCAGTTTAAGGTCAAAATCGTCTTTCTCAATTCGCACGTTCAACCGATGGCAGTTTAAACTTGAACGGTGGAATTCGGCCGTTCAAAGATTTCAGAACTCAGTTCAGATGATTTCATGGACTACGCATGCGTTGTATTAACATGAAACGCTGTCATATATAAATATATCTCATTTTATTATATTAAGCCTAACGATAAATGATAACATTATTGTTGTTTTTATAATATTTATTTATAATTATTAAAATGACTATTTGACTATAAATACTTAAATTTAACTTTATTCAAAAATCTATTCATCTATTGGCATTTCTCGAAAGCTGTAGAACGAGCGCTGACATGAACGCGCAATGAGAAATGCATTCCCAACAAAACCGTAGATCACCGATGAACCTGGTTCAACTGAACCCTAGATTACCGCAGGTATGAGAAATCGACCCTAAATCAGCAACCAATCTGTAATCAATTATGTACTTTCGACTAGATTAAATTGGTTTTCTAGGCTGAACTGGTTTATCCTGAAACCAGTTTTATAGGCTAAACTGGTTTATCCTTGTCTAGGCTAAACTGGCTTATCCTGATATAAAAGCATACACTTCAGGATAAACTAGTTTGGCCTAGGCCAAACTAGTTTGGCCTGAAGTGTGTGTATTTATATCAGGATAAACCAGTTTAGCCCAGGACAAACTAGTTTGGCCTACGCGCGGTAGGACAAACTAGTTTGGCCTAGGCTATAATAGTTTATCCTAACGCGCTTAGGATAAACTAGTTTGGCCTAGGCCAAACTAGTTTATCCTTAAATCGGGTTTGGCCGGTAACATATAGATGGTCGAATTTTTAAAACGTAACAGTTACACGGACTCAATCTATCTACATAATGACAAACACACACACACACTCGTAGCCAGTGTGATCGCAATCAAATATCGACGTACAGCTACCCATCCGCCAGCTCCTTGTCGGAGATGGCCGCTACCGCTCACTTTGGTCACAGTTCCGGCAAAGCATCTAATGAGTCCAAAGTACCTTTGCCACGGCAGAGTTTCAACTCACATTATAATTGCCGTTTGAGCTCTTTCCCGGTTCAGTACACCGAGTGGAACTGATTTCATCATCCTCGATTCTCTTCTTAAGTACACGCTCTATAACCATCACTCCTTGGCTTCATCAGAGAGGTGGCACGTGGTGGGGTTGCGCTGTTATGGCAAGGCCTTCGGTCCTCAGTTGACGAGCTATCGAACGCCGGGTGGACAGCACATCGTTACAACTACTCCATTTTGTTTAACTATCTGTACGGTTAGGAACAATTAGTTAAAATTACGACTTTCTTAAAAATAGAACATGCAGGTAAGAATTAAAATAAAAACTTTCCTTTCTAAATTTTCGATTAATGTATATATAGTACTTAATAAAATAAATTATCATCTATAATGTTTCTAAAATCTACTTGATAAATCAGTTTGTTTTTAACGCTTCAGTCTGCCAACTTCACAGTTCTGCCACATAACAATTGACTCGCGAAATCAATTGGATGCGCACTATGTCTTTCTTTACATTTTTTAATGTATCAGCAAAGGCTCTTGTTTGATGCTGGCAACTTTCAGGTCCCTCTCTATTATTGTGTTGGACGTACCTTGGAGCGTTCACTACACATAGTTCTCAATGCCTTATTTTGAAAACGTTTTATGATTTCCAAGTCAGAGTTGCTATCTGAGGCCCATTACTGTAGGCCGTAGATCGATATGGGTTTAATTATGGCTTTCTATATCCAGGATCCAGTACATTTGTTGAAGTTTGAGTCGAAGCTGCTTTCGTTTGGTGAATATGTCTTTCCTCAATGTTAGTCTTTTATCTAGAAGTATGCTCAAGTATTTGGTTTTATCTGCTTTTACTAAATGGTTGTTGTTATGTATACTGGTGGACAGCTCCATCTTCGCATAGTAAATATAATGTGGGTCATTTTTGTTTCATTAGCTCCTAGTTTCCATTTTTTAACCATTTTTCTGTTTTATTTAAGTGGGTTAATAAGTTATCTGAAGCTCTTTGGGTATATGTGAGAGATGCGATAATACCTGTGTCATCTGCGAATGTTGCGACTGGTGTTAATTTAGTTGTAGGTAGGTTAGCAGTAAATAACAAGTTTAATAAGAGACCAAG
Organism: Diabrotica virgifera virgifera; assembly: GCF_917563875.1. Lineage (NCBI taxonomy): Eukaryota > Metazoa > Arthropoda > Insecta > Coleoptera > Chrysomelidae > Diabrotica > Diabrotica virgifera. The sequence goes on from NC_065452.1 coordinate 48,462,130, forward strand.
TACACTACCTTGTGGGACACCGGATTCTCTTTTAAGTAGTTCTGAGCGAGCATCTTGTTGTTTCACTAGTGAAAATAATCTGAGTATTAATATGAAAGATGTTTCTTTAGCTTATTGAGGAGTCCTGTGTGCCACACTTTGTCGAACTCTTCGATGATGTCTAGCAAAGCTGCACTACAGTACCTCTTGTTATTATTTATTTATTTGACTATATGGTGTGTTTGTTCTATTATTTCATGTTTGCTACAAAAACCAAATTGGTGTTTTGGAATTAATTTTTTTTCTTCTATTATTGGTTCTAATCGACGTAGAAACATTTTTTCAAATAGTTTAGATAATATAGGTAAATCACTAATGAGTCTATATGAGTTCAGGGTTTTTTTTGTGGTTTTAGTAACAATATGATCTCTGCTACTTTCCACTGATTGGCAAAATGCGCATACGTAAGTACTGCATCAAACATATATGTGTGTTATTGCCATGATTGTTTTCTTACTAAAGTTTGGCACGATTTTTCCAGTGACGAGGTTATATTCACGAGTCGTTTTTTGATTGATTTCATTCATGATTTTCATTCGGATTTCTTTAGGTTTGAATTTTTTTATTCGGAGATCCATTTGAAAAGGTATATCAAGAAAATTTAGGTTGTCATTATCATCTTCGTCAGTTTGGTCAATGTTGTAAGGTTTAAAGACTTTGCTTAGGTGTTTAGCAAAGGCCTTTACCTTTTCATTATTATTTCTGGCGCATGTTCCCGCAGTCTCTAAGCGGAGGTTTTTGTTATATTGGTCTTTTCATTTTCCGTGTAGCACGCTATAGAGAATAATCTGTTGCTTCTGTAGGTATTTCAGAACATTTTCCACCAGTAATGAGATAAAAGTAAAACTTGCAAAATAAAATTTTATTTTAAATTGTTTATAAATTACTGTGTTAAATAAACAATTCACAAATGAACTAGATGCATTTTTACGATCTATGTCACGAGGTACCCCAAAAGAAAAAAACCATAAATTTTTGTTAATTAGGACCGGAGATATTGCGAGTTTTATAAATTTGAAGTTATGAATTCTGTTTTTGAAATAGCAAAATCTTGCTTTTAACCCTTTATCTTTGGCGCATCATGGATGCTCATTTTTAAAGGAATTGTTTTTATGTTTTTTGTCTAAAACTTTTAATTATTTAAATGTCTCTATTTAAATTTCTGCATATTGATAAACAAAGTCCCAATTTTCTTCTTCTATTGTGTCCATTTTTACGCAAAATCCAATTGTTTTGTACATTTTTAGAAAATATATTACATAGTAATTTTACAAAGCTATTGCAATAATCAAGCCAAGCAACATATTAACAAAATTAACTTTAAAAACCCTCATTTTAAAGAAATTTCTTTGTTTTTTCAATAAATTTTTTTCACTTCTCCATAGAATTTACCGGTTTTCACCTTTTATAATAATGTTCCGAAAATTGTCTTTTCAAACGATTTTTGCAATAATAATTAAGCAACAAATTAACATAAATAAGTTTACAACAACTCACTTTAAACTATTTTTCTATGCTTTTTTAGTAAAATTGTGTCATTCATACCTATTATTTATTAGTAAAAAATTGCATTTAAACTTTTGTATATTTTGTTTATTATACTTCACGGACAAAAATTATTGCTTATTTTGAAATTAACGTGTGAAATTAAACTTTTTGTGCTGCCATCAGTGTCATAGTAATAGAATTTCTTTTCCGAATGTGATGTTTTGAAGTATCATATAAATGGTATAATCGGATTTAAATTTGATATGGGCCATATGGTCGCAAATATAATTTTTAGATTGAATCTCATTAAGGTAAGTGTTCACTATTCTACCGAGATGAAGACCAGCGTCATGGTGCATTAACACGAGTTTGTTATCCAATATGACTGGCAAATGGCAAAACATGATCTTCTAAAATTTTTTTAATGTACATATCAGCTGTCATTCACCCAATCACCTCCACAAGTTTGGTATCTCCTTTCCAAGAAATACCACTCCATAGCATTATGCCGCCACCATCAAATTTAACACTCTGTATGAGGTTATAGCTGACATAGCATTTATCATATGGAAGCATGATTTACAAAACTTCGTTTACAGAAGGGTTGGCGAACAGTATGTCAGTTGTAACCTCAGACAGAGCGTTAGTTTTGGTGGTGGCGGCATAGTGCTACGGAGCGTAATTGCTTTGAAAGGACATACCGAACACGTGGAGGTAGTTAGGTGAATGACAACTGATATTTACATTGAAAACATTTAAGAAGATAATGTTTTGCCATATGAAAGCCATATTCGAGATGACATATTGGTGTTAATTCACGTCTTCATGTCGCTAGCATAGTGAAGACTTGCCTTAATGAGATTAAATTTAAACATTATACTGGCCAGCATAAAGCCCAGATCAGATTTAAATCCGATTAGAGCATTTATATGATACTTTAAAACATCATATTCGGAAAAAAAATCCTATTTCTATGATACAGTGGACTCAGGATAGCAGCACAAAAATATCATACCACATGCATATGCAATATTTTTGTCCGTGAGTAATATATTGTTATCACCAAATTTATCAACAGAAGTTGTAAGATATTTGTATCATTGAGTGTCGTGGGAAAATAGTTAGTTCTCTGGTCTAATATAGCAGAAGATAACGGTTCAGTAATTGCAGAAAATATTTCGAAAACAGAAAGAACAATAATATCAAATTAATGTCAAAACATTACATGCATTATAATTTTAGTCTAACAGCGTATGTACTTTAATTAATATCGAGTAGGTATCGCTTTTTTCATGTCGGAGGATTTTTTATTGCGACATAAAAAGGGACATAAAAACAACATGGGTGTTTCCAGGTCAAAGAGAGGGCAATCAGGTAAATCATGTACTAGTATTGAAAAACAGTTCAAAATAATGCAAGATGTCAGGTCGTATAGAGCCCTAACGACACTTTACTCACGTTGGAGTTTCTGAGAAGTTTAGGAATGAATTTGAATGAGATCCTTGTTAAAGACTTCGAGGTCGCTTAGTTGTTGTTCGACGTTTTTTAGTTTCTGATTGAATTCCTGTTTTTAGTATTTTTCATGTTATCTAGTCAAAAACGTTCAGAAACCAGTATCATAATGGTGTTTATTACACCAATATTAATATTTTGCTAAAATTTTGATGAGATGAAAGAGTTGAGGTAGACCTATGTCCAGCAGTGGACGCATAGAGGTTCATGATGATGATGAACATTTTGTTATTCAATTTAAATTGTACAGATCTTGTACTGTATACCAATATTAAGCGTTTCTAAATTTCTTTACATCCAATTTAAATTGTACTGCTCATGTAGACAACGAAAAGCCCATTTAAGACATACTAGATGCCCCATATGAGATGAGTCCACCGATCAAAGAAATAAAGTGTAAAATCACAGAAATCTTTGCAAAATAGGGAACTTGCACTAAAAATTTTTTTTGCATAAAATTGTTAATTTATGTTTTAAAATGTTATATTCAAAATATTACGTCTTAACAATGAATAGTGTACGTACAACATCTAATCAAAGTTCCGCGCCTAAAATTTCCGTTTTAAACAACTTCAAAAGCGAGACCTGGGGTCCGACGTCACAGGCCACTCGTATCGTTTGTCCGTTCGGGGTGGGCTACTGCATTTAATGCAGTTTGCCCATAGATAAATAATATAGTTGAAATATCTTGTTTTACTCTGTGGCAAAAATGATTTTTTCTGTGACAGGCAAGATATTAACATTTTATCTCTGTTGACATGTATCAAAAAGTTCTTTTTTATAAAATTACTTTTGTCGTTTCTTGTGTTGAAGAACAAAGAAGAAACAATTAACTTAAAAATAAACAAAACTTTTAGTAATAAAAGTAAGAGTTACTAAAAAGTATTGGTGCTACTATAGTATGCGGTCTACAGTCGGGTTTCTACTATAGCTTGCGGTCTACCGAGGGATGCGGTGTAAGTATAAGCTGAGATGATAAAGATATTAACTTGTAAAATTACAATAGTGATTCTTCTTATTTATGCGTATTATTAACTTTGTAAAGAAGGATTTTGTTGACTATGTATACGTTCTATCGGTACGTCTGCTAATCACCATAATCTTTTCTCAGAAGGCTTTGAACACAATAATGAAAGGCTCCAGTAGGTACTAATAAACATTACAATAAAATATAATCTTTAATGCAAATTACGCCGTAATCTTTTCCAGGATATACGAAATCCTTCGATTAGAGGTAGGTAGATCAAACCTTGGGGTAAACCGTATACTATAATATAATGGTACCAAACTATTGTTATAAACGGTTTAAACATGCTTATTAATAACTCTTACTTATTTGCCTTGACACCTCGCATTTCTCCAATAGAATAGCTTTCACCACTTTTTATAACAGTTGCTACGATGAAAACATCAACGGTAGGTAAGTTAGTCAGATTGACCTTTTGAAAAACCCTCGTCCGTCATATTATGCGTTTTAAACTCTTTACAAAGTAGCACTCAACTTTATCAATTTCAGTTTAAAACTAAGCTGATTGGGGAACTAGTTATTACAATATATAAGATGAACATAAATAATACCTAGGAATTTTTCATTAAAGACGATTAAAATGTAATATACCCGTGATACCTACCCTAATCGCGTTGTTTCCGACTAGCTAGCCCGGTTGTCCGTTGCCCGTGACGTCGAACCAATAGAAGGACGTTCAAAAGCATCCTAAGATATTTGAATTTTATAGCATTTTCAAAGCGTCGTAATTAGCGTACGGGTTAAAAATATTTGTTTTTTTCGCATGCAAGCGTTTTAAGATCATGTTACCTTATGTTTTTTAATATCATTTTAATATTTAAAAATTTATGCAAGTTCCCTACTAAACAAAAATAGCAGCCAATTATGATCTCATTACGGGTCTGTCTATATACTAAAAAATACTAAAAAATTTACCTGAACAGGGTAAAGGGCTAATACTGTATATTTTTAAAGCTATTATAAAAATTGGTGACTTTCCTGTCACGTGGTAAGTAGCTAAAATAATTATTATGGTATTAAAACTTGGCAAAAATTCAAATAAGGTGTCATCAAATCGTCCGATAAGTCTACTAACAACTCTCGCAAAGCTTTTTGAAATGATTCTAGATACCAAACTACCAATTTGGTTTAAGACAAAAAACGTGGTAGCATTAGACTGATCAAAGAATTAGCATTAGACTGATCAAAGAATAATCTGACCCCAAAAAAAAATAAAGAAAGGATTAATATTTGGGAATAGGTAGTTGAAATTGTCTATTGTTATATGGGAAAAAGTTTACAATTCTACACCTCTCCATTTTACAAAAATGGAGGGGAGTACCCCCTCTCGAAGATGAAAAAAATACATTCAAAATAAGACCGGAATTGGATAAAATGACTAATTATAAACAACTTTTCTTCTATAGAGTTTTTTCACTAAGTCAATACTTTTCGAGTTATTTGCGAGTGAATATGTTCATGTTTAACAAAATAAAACATGTTTTTGGACGGCTTTTCGGAGATAACTCAAAAAGTAAGTATTTTAGCGAAAAAAATTTTCTTAGCAAAAATATAGCCCATCAAAAATTAAAAAAAAATGGTGTATACATGAGGTCTGTAGACCCAGTAGAAGCAGAGTTGCAGCTAATGAAAAGTAGGTTCTTCTTCGTAAAATTCCAAATCGAATATTTCAATGTAAAATAACCCAAAAACGGAGGACTTTTAGGGGAAAATTCATTTTAAATTTTTTAAAGTGTTTAAAAAAAGGTTTCTTTTTGTTTCTTTAAAAAAACTTGTAATATTAAAAGTAAGTGAATTACGCTCCAAATATTGTTGGTCCCTTTTATTTTTTGGTAAAACAATCGCGAAAATCACCCCCTAGTTAGCATCACATATACATTTTAACATTACCACTTCACAAGTTACTTTGTCTATGTATTATTTATATGATCTGTAAGTTCCATCGGTTCAAAGTGCTTCGTTCTGAAAAAGCTCTAGTTAAAATGGCTTGAACGAGTAACTAACCACGAGTTTAGGCAAATTTTTAACAGCCATAGCATAACCAATTTTTGTCTAACAAGAAAACAAATAATTAAAAATATTCAAAAAAGCAAAACGTACATTTTATTACTCTTTGAGATTTTTGGTATTCCTAATTGTTTTTAAGTTAATTCCATAGACAATTAGGATTTTTTCAAAATAAAAAAAAATGTTTTATTTTAAACCCAATTTTTTTCAAAACTGAACACTATAAACCAATGAAACTTATAGATAATATAAAGAATACACAAGTAAAGTAACTTATAAAGCGGTAACGATTAATTTTATTTGAGAAGCTAATTAAGGGGTGATCTTCGCCATTTTTTTAACAAAAAATAAAAGGGACCAACAATATTTTGAGAGTAACTCACTTACTTTTAATGTTAAAAGTTAAAAAAAAACAAAAATAAACCTTTGTTTAAACACTTTAAAAAAAAGTTGTAATGAATTTTCCCCGAAAAGTGCTCCGTTTTTTGGTTATTTTACATTGAGATACTCGATTTGGAATATGACGAAGAAGAACCTATATTTCATTAGCTGCAACTCTGCTTTTACTTTGTCGGCAGACCTCACGCATACACCATTTTTTTCAATTTTTTATAAGCTATATTTTTACCAAGAACATTTTTTTTGTGGTTAAAAATGAACACATTCACTCGCAAATAACTCGAAAAGTATTGACTTAGTAAAAAAACTCTATAGAACAAAAGTTACTTAGAATTAGTCATTTTATCCAATTCCGGACTTATTTTGAACGTATATTTTTTCACCCCCGAGAAAAATTTTCCACCCCGTATTTTCCAATTTTTGTAAAATGGAGGGGATGTAGAATTGCAAACTTTTTCTTATATAAGAATAGGCAATTTCAACTACCTATTGCCAAATTGTCATCCTTCCTTTATTTTTTTGGAGGTTTTCATAAAATTTTGCGTTCCCTGATCGGGCTACATCGGGGAAATACATAGAGTAGTCAGAGAAGCTAGAGATGTCCTTGAAAACAAGTCCTACAGTATAGCTGCCTTGCTAGACGTCTCTCAAGCTTTTGATAAAGTCTGTCATGATCATTTAATTTCCAAAATCACAGCTACCTCATCATATGGACAAAATTGTGGGCCAAAACTATACAGGCATATATAACAGATAGATACTTCTTAGTTAATCATAGCGAAGCTTGCACTTCCTTATAACCGATCTCGGCAGGAGTCCCTCAAGGTTGTGTACTCGGTCCAACCTTATATTTACTGTACACAGCTGACATCCCTACCACAAAAATAATACTAAATACTACCATTGCTAGCTATACAGTTAATACTACGATAACGGCCACTCATGTGAATCTAATATTAACATCCAGAAATTTGCAAAATAATTAAAAAAAATTAGAGAATTTAAAACTAAGGCATGTCAAAGTAAATTATACTAAACCAGCCTACATCACGTTCACGGTAAAAAAAAGGGAAACGGTTCAAATCTGGGGAACTGCCAGTAATACAAATAAGCAAATGCTACAAAGATTCCAATCCAAAGTCCTGCGTGATGTCTGCAATGCCCCATGGTATGTGCCTAACTATGTTATTCATCATGCCTTGAATGTTAAAACTATTTAAGAAGCAACCGTCACTCAGTGTACAAACTACTTCAAGAAAGTATCCTTCATCCGATACAAATCCACTCCCCAACGATCTCCTGACCCCACCACTGCTTCGAAGGCTAAAAAAGTTGGATCCTCTGGATCTTTTCACCGCTACATCATACACCGATGAAGTACATAGAAATTACTCATTTGTATAAAATTCATAAATTTGGACTAAACTTCAGATTAGTCTTCTTACAAAGCCTCCATGATAACGAATCAACGTAGAAATGTGTGTCAGAGGATGAACCAAAACGAAACAGTCCATTTTTATTTGATTTAACGCTCTACTCGGTGCAGAGTACAAAATGATACCTGTTTAGATGGATAAGCTGCTGATGCTTTAGTGCAACAGATTTCTAGCATCCCCGATGGCATGGATATTTGGATATATCTCAGGTTCACAGTTTACGTTATCGACACTCACTTCATATTTCCTCGTTAGATGTCGCTAAATGCATACGTTGGTAGAATATTTAAATATACTTACCAACCAATCGGTGCGTATTGATTCAATTCAGTCTTCCTATAAAGCATCTTTGATAACAGGTAAACCCAGAAACAAGTGTCAATGGATGATAAGATACTCGAATTAAATCAAAGCGAGACCGTCTATTTTTATATTGTTTATAATTATTTATTTATAATCTAATCTTATTATAATCTTATATTATTTATGATCAAATTATTTTTAACATAGTTTGTTTCCAGAGTAACGATTTTTCCCGTGATGTTCTTAAAACACCTGGAAAAGTCGTTTGGAAATAATCAATTGTTTTACCAAAGACGTTGCCTGGTCTATCGCTGAAGAACAATTTGTATTGGGGTGTGATATACCAGAATGAAGGCAGACACCTTCTGCGACAACTTAAAATCAATATGGCGCTTGCTCTGCTTTGCTACCGCGTGCCAGTCATGCTAGCTACCTGTAGTGTAACTCTAATAAGTCTTCTACCAACTCTAGTAAAGATTTTTAAACAGATCCTTATGCTTAGAGTTAAACCTATCATCTATAAAGTAACGTAATACCAAACTACCAATTTGGCTTGAGAAAAAAACATGGTACAATCGAGCAAATGATACTAAATCAACTCGCATCACGTTGACTTTAAAAAGGGGAACTGCCTTTTGGTATCTGTAAAGCGAAAATTACTGCCTGTGAGGAAAGGTGTCAAATATCTGGGTATCCACGTAAATAATCATCTAAATTGGGGAAAACATATATGATCCAAAAGATTACAACTCCGCATGTTTTACAAAAAAATGTACTGGTTTATGGATCGGAAGTTAGATTAAGGTATCCAGAACAAACTTCTTCGCTGTAAGGCAATACTACAACTGGTCTGGATGTAAGGGATTCAAATCTGTGAAATTTCCAGTAATACAAATGTGTAAAAACTACAAAGATTCCAATCCAAAGTCCTGCGTGATGTCTATAATGGCCCTATGGTATATGACAAGCTATGTTATTCATCATAACCACATTGTTGAAACTATTAAAGAAGCAACCGTTACTAAGTCTACAAACTACTTCAAGAAACTATCCTTTATCCTATTCAAATCTCCTCGACAACGATCTCCTGACCCCACCCCTTCTTAAAAGACTAAGAAGGTTGGATCCTCTATATTTCTTCACCGGTATGAACTACGTAGAAATTACTTATTTGTATAAAATTCATAAATTTGGTAATGCAAACAAAATATAAGTAAAGCTGTGCTCACCACTGGGTCTAGCTCCCACTGTGCCATTTTTTTCTATCTCTTATCTCTCTAACCAATCGCAGAGTTTTGATTTAGATCAGTCTTTTTACAAAGCCTATTTGATAACCTAGAAACATATACCAGAGGATGGCAACAGACTCGAATTGAAACAAATCGAAACCGTCTATTTTTATTTGGTTTAACGCTATACTCGGTGCGGAGTACAAAATAATAGTGGTTTAGATGGGTAAACTGCTGATGCTTTAGTGCAATAGATTCCTAGCATCGCCTGATGGCATGAATATGCCTTAAGTTCATAGTTTACTTTAATCGTTATCAACAGTCACTTGATATTTTCTTGTTAGAGGTCGCTAAAGGTATACGTTAGTAGAATATTTAAACACATTTACCAACCAATCGGGTAAGGATGCAGGAAACTTTTTTAAGGTTCGAGAAGGGGACAGAGAAGATCAGGCCCCGGGGTAGGGGGCTAATCAACGAAAATAAGACGAAATATATGTATACGAGCCGCAATAACCAAAGCAGAGACATAATAGGTCAGAATCTCACCATCGATGACTTGAACTCTGAGCGCGTTAGAGAAATTAAGTATCTTGGACCAACGATAACTGAAGACAATGCCGAATCACTAGAAATAAATAGGAAACAGGCCGGTAACAGATGTCTTTATATCCTTCAAAACATTATAAAATCGAAACCACTAACAAGACGTAAGAAGATTGTTCTTCTTCATGTGCCATCTCTGCTACGGAGGTTGGCAATCATCATTATTTATTTATTAAGCGCAACAGGCCTTGTAGGCCTAGGGCTAAAATGTTTACATTTCTGATTACATAAATCATCATAGCTATTTTAATTTTTGAGGCAGTAGCTCTAAATAGTTGTTTTGAGCTGCATCCAAACCATTCTCTCAGGTTCTTCAGCCATGAAGTTCGTCTTCTTGCTATGCCTCTTCTGCCATCTATCTTTCCTTGCAATATGAGTCGCAGGATGCCATACTTCTCGCCCCGCATTACATGTCCGAGATACTGTAGTTTTCTTTCTTTAATTGTAAGTTCAACTTCCTTCTCTTTACCTAGTCTTTTCAGTACTTCGTTGTTCGTAACTCTATAGGTCCACATTTCAAAGGCGTTAAGTCGTCTCATTGTCTCTGCATTTAACGTCCATGATTCCACTCCATAGAATAGTACACTGTATACGTAACATTTTGTTAGGCGTACTTTAAGAGCTAATGTTACATCTTTGCTACATAGGACCTTTTTCATTTTCGTAAAATTAGAACGTGCTTTTTCAATTTTGACTTTGATTTCTGCAGTGTAGTCATTATTTTCTGTTATAAGTGTTCCTAGGTAAGTGTACTTTCTTACTCTTTCGATCTGCTGGCCCTCTACTATCAAGATTTCGTTATTAATATGGTTGTTTTTACTAATTTTCATAAACTTCGTCTTTTTGATATTGAGAGAAAGTCCGTACTCCCTACTACATCTTACTATTTTAATCATGAGTCTTTGCAGGTCTTGTAAATTGTCGGCTATTATTACTGTATCATCTGCATATCTGATGTTGTTAACTAAAACTCCATTTACTCTTTTGCCGACTGTTTCATCTTCCAGAGTTTCTCGCATTACCTCTTCAGAATAAGCGTTAAATAATAGAGGTGATAGTATGCAGCCTTGCCTGACTCCTCTCTTTATTTCCATTTCTTCAGATGTTTCTTTTTCAATTCTTACTATTGCTCGCTGATTGTAATAGACGTGTGTCATTAGTCTTAAATCTCTTTCATCTATGTTTTTAGTTTGCAGAATTTCCATGAGTCGATCGTGTTTTCTTTATCAAACGCTTTATTGTAGTCTATAAAACAGAGTAAAGAGGACGGTTAACATCCAAACATCTCTGTGTCATCATGTTAAAGGAGAATAATGCCTCTCTGGTACCCATACCATTGAGAAACCCATATTGAGTGTCACTAATATCCAGCTCCAGTTTAGAGTGTATTCTGGCGTGGATAATTTTCAGCAGAATTTTCAAGGTATGTGACATTAAGCTTATGGTTCGGTAGTCACTGCATCCTTTGGCAGTCACTTTCTTTGGCAAACACACAAATGCTGATGTCAACATTTCTCTAGGGATGATTCCCGTAGTATAGATAGCGTTGAACAGTTCTACTATTATGTCCAGGTTTTTCTCGTTAACCAACTTTATCAGCTCGCTAGGTAACTCGTCTGGACCAGCAGATTTATTGGTGTTCATAGAGTCTATTGCCTGACTAACCTCTGATTTGGTTATCTCTGACTCCACATCTCCGGTTTGGCTATCTACGGATGTACTATCTTCTCTCTGGTCATGAAATAGTTCCTCGATGTACTCTTTCCGTCGTCGTAGTTTTCGTTCTGTCTCCATTATAATATTTCCATTTTTCCATTTTTTCCATTTTTTCCATTTTTTCCATTACGAAGATACAAGTGTATAAAACAAGCATACGACCCATTGTGACGTATGGAAGCGAAACGTGGAAAATAACAAAGGCAAACGAAGAGAGACTACGTGTTGGATGAAGTATCAGGACAATATAGGATAAGAACTAACAAAGAGCTCGAAGAACTCTACCCGCAGACGCCAACATCATAAAAGAAATAAGGTCCAGAAGACTCCAATGGGCAGGACACCTCCGAAGACATTCTAACCAAAGAACAGTAAGGCTGGTATGGGAGGAAGTCCCAACTGGAAGAAGACCACGCGGACGCCCTCGACGCCGGTGGCGAGATAATATAGCAGGAGACCTGAAAGCCATAGGCGTGGAGAACTGGATAGAGGTTGCTCAAGGCAGAGAAGTGGAGCAATGTTGTCGAGTCTGCTAAAACCCACGAAGGGTTGAAACGTCACGGAGTAAGTAAGTAAACCAATCGGTGCGTATTGATTCAGTTCAGTCTCCTTGCAAAGCCTTTTTTATAACGAGTAAACCTAGAAACACGTTTCAAAGGCTGGTAAAAGGCGCGAATTGAATCATAACGAAACCGTTTATTTCTATATTGTTTATTGTTATATTCACTCAAAAAATTTAGTTCGTAATATTGATTAACAGTGATTATTGAATAATATTTCGTTGTAACAACAATTTAATTTTTTGTTTCAACGAACTTTTAGACATTGATGAATGTATTTGGTTATTGTCACAATGATTGAATAATAATTGTGAAAATAACTAGAGTACAATAATCAATAACACTCAATTAATTCAGCCAATAAATTAGTTTCGTATATTTAATAAATAATTGTAATTCTGGCAGCAAAACACTTTCCTGATTTCGTAGTGATAAGCAATTACCCTAGTTCATCGTAACAACGTACAGATTTCATTAAACCAATGTACAAATATTGTTAATATAGAGTAATATTTGATTATTCCGTAGATGTAAACTGATTGTTATGACAACGAATGCATTAGTCAATCTGCTACTGCGATTAATAGCCACAATCAATGCGGAGATGGTAACAATAAACGCAGTTGTTGAAACAATAAATGTTTTGCTTGACCATTTGAAATGTAACGGCTTTTCCTTATCGTGATACCCCGAGTTTCTCTGTGTTACCATTGTTTAAAAAAGAATTATTTGTTGAACGATGCTGTTACCTCTGCCGAAGTGCCGAATAATTTAATTTCGTTGCCAAGTGTAGTCCGTACTGGAAAGAAGTTTTCGTGTGTCTATTATCGTATTAATTTTTTTCGAATCCTGAGAAAACTAGTTAGTATTTTTGAAAATTTAAACGCAGAATAAAATATTACAGTATTTAAAAAAAAATATATATATATATAAAAAAAATGAATGCGTTTAAAAAGAATTCGATCGAAATTTTGCACCTGCGCTCTCAAAAAGGATTAAAGTATTATACATTTTTGGAATCACTATTTCAAATGCTTTTAAATGAGCTGTCAGATGATGTACTTTCCTATTTAAAAAAATCAAAGTTGTGCCTGTCACCTGAAGAGGGATCGCGTAAAGTTCGAAAAATTGATGTTAAAATATACTTTGATTATTTTAAAAATACACCTGTCCGAGCGTTTTGCTTACGTGCTAAAAATAAATAAGTTAATAGGGGGAGTAACACTTATTCCAGCGCACTGTAAGTGAAATCGTAATATGAGAAATCACACAGAGTGTAAAGTCCATTAGGTTTAGGACAAAAAAGGGAGATTTGCAAAATTATTATTAATCAATTAATATCATACATTGAGCTAATACATTCAGTAATTGTTAATATAAAATACGTTCATAGTAAGAATGAACGAAACTGATTGTAGGAATGAATAGAATTGCTTGTAAGAATAACCGTATTTATTGTGGGAATGAACGGAATTAATTGAAAGAATAAACGGAAATAATTGTAGAAATAAACGAAATTTATTGAATGCATGAAGCAGTATACGTTAGCAGAAATAACACTGTTATTGACACAACGAATAGTCTTCGTCAGTCAATTAACGACGTTGTTGTTTCAATGAATAGTGTTCGTTGACTCAGTGAACAGTGTTCGTAATATCAATAAAGTGATATTATGTATACATAATGAGAGTATTATATATTAATAAATGGATGTTCATCCATTCAATAAACGTAACGTTTTTCGTTGAGTGTTGATAACAAATTGCAATAAATAAAGGAAGTTAAAAAATTAACACAATAGACAAACTATAAATCTAATTATTTTTAACTTAGTTCGTTTCTAGACTAACGATTTTCTCCGTGATTTTTACCTGGAAAAGTCGTTTGGAAATAATCAATTTTTTACCAAAGACGTTGCCTGGTCTATCGCTGAAGAACAATTTGTATTGGGGTGTAATATACCAGAATGAAGGCAGACACCTTCTGCGACAACTTAAAATCAATATGGCGCTTGCTCTGCTTTGCTACCGCGTGCCAGTCATGCTAACTACCTGTAGTGTAACTTCGTGTGTTGCGGGAGAAAATACTCTGTACTCTCATTCCGGTGACGTTGACTTGTAAAGTTGTATTCGGGTAATATCGGACGCGATCGCCCAGAATCGTGCGCGGTATAGTAAGTGTATGAAACTATAATTACTCCTAACCCCTAAAATATTAACTATCTTTTGTTTATTCTTGTTGGCTACTTACAACTTACAAAAAGCACTAAATGGCAGACACTTTGTGGAAATTGATGTTTTTCCAGCGCGCAAAGTGTTCGTTATTAGGGGTGCTAAAATTCATGAAATTTAAAATATTGTTTTTTGTTAGGTTTCATAAAATACGGAAAATTGTGAAACTGTTTAAAGTAATCATATGCTTATGATAAATCCTTTTTGTGATTGTATTAAATTATGTTTAATACAACTTATTTTGCAACATTTTGATTAGAGATCTTTTGATTTTAACAAAAATTTGTCGCTTCTTTCTTCTTCTTTTAATATTCCATAACATACTTTTCTGTCATCTGTCGTTTTCTATGGATGACAGTAACACGTGTTGGATAGTTTCACTTTAGCGTCAGTTTATGTATTTATTTACAAGATAATAAATTATTCTTTTAGAAATTAAGGCTCTTATAATAGACTAGAAAATTATAATAAAAATCCAATTTTTGTTGGCTAAAATTTTATTTTTTTTGTGTTATCGGATCCTTTAGCTTTTCTTTGATTTCTTATTTTGTGCTTTCTATGTTATCATCATTTTTGTTGTGGTTTTATATCTAGTAGGTACTGTCTTCCAATTTATTTTATATAAAGTAAATTTTAAAATGTTTCTGAAACTGCTTTCTTGTAAAATTTCTAAGTTAAATAGTATATTTATATGGGAATAAGTTACGTGACAGTTGTTTCTACTAAAAAATTTGACGTTCGATATTTTTCAAAAAAAAGATTATTTTAAAAATTGTGCAATATTATAATAATTAAATGGTTGTTAAGGGGACTTTTACTTTCTAAATAGGAAAAAAAAGAAATTTTTTTTAGTATTTTTAAAGGAAAAACTTTTATACTTGTGGTTATACTTTTTTATACCTCGATATACTGATTTTAAAAACGATAATTTTCGATAAATTTGAATAATATAAAACACGTGCTTGCTTTATAAGTTTTAAAACTTAACTGTCGAGTTGCAGCTGCACAGGCCAGGCGTCGTGCCCATTCGTTTATACATATGAGTTTTAGCACAGGGAGGTACCGTTATAAATACAGCGATAACTTCATGGAGCGAAATGGAACTTGTAGTGCGCTGAAAAAATTATGGCTCAATTTAATATTTCGATTTCTATGGCACACAGAAGCTTGAATATTTTAAATTGCGATAGCTCGATAAAATAATAAAAACTGTGCTATTTTCACCTCCCGTAATTATTTCGTAAGAAATATTGAAATTTTATTCATTAATGTATATTGTTTATAAAAAATATAATCAATGAGTGTAAAAACTTCTTATAAATAAGTCGTCTCATATTTCATTTAAATAAACACATTTGGAATATTTTTTTCCTTACATTACGCATCAACCACGCAGGGTTATTAGCGTGTATGGATTGTGTTACAAAATTATAAATTAAAAATAGATTTTAAACATAACAATAGGAAATTATAAAAAGCTCTAAATATATACAAAGTAAAGTAAAATACTATATTTTGGTAAGAGGTTGCAGTCTTTGAGGAATGTGAAGATGCTCTTTGTATCACTCACTGTCTTTTCCGAGTGCACTATTTGATGTTGGTGGTATGTTGCACTTTTTTCATTGCGCTTTATACTTCGGACACTGCAATGAACAATGCTTTACGGTAAGGACACTTCTACACAAATCACACACAGGTTGATCGGCACGTTGGAGTATGTAGTCATGGGTTAATCGAGTATGGCCAATCCGGAGACGAGTGAAGATTACTTGCTCTCTTCTGTTTTTGAATTGTGGAATTTGATTGTGGTTAATGTCAACTTCGTATAGCTTGGTTGATGAGTCCCTCCATGTATCCTGCCATATTTTAAAAGTATTTACTTTGAAATATGCTTTCAGGTCGGTGTGTAGGATTTTCATGTTCTCTTCTGCGTTTGGGTTATTAGGTGCATTCTTTGCTATTTTGTCTACAATCTCGTTACCACCTTCGATTCCAGTATGATATGGTACCCAAATAAAATTAACTTTAATATTCATATTTTCTGCATATTTTAGTTCCTTTTTAATGAAAAATAGTAGTGGATGATCAGAATAGAGTTGTTTTAATGCCAATATTGAGCTGAGAGAATCTGTGATAATGATGTTTCTCTTATTATTTTTGTTAACTATCAGAGCCAATGCTTTTAGAATAGCCAACAGTTCAGCGGAGAACGTTGTTGTATATGAAGGTAACTTATAAGCTGCTGTGTAATCTGACGAGTAGATTGCTGTGCCAGTTCCGTCTTCGTTTTTGGAGGCATCGGTGTAAACTTTGAAGCAGCTACCATATTTGCTTAATATTTTAAGAAATTCTTGATTGATTTGACTTGCAGGCGTTTCTGATTTGTTTAGTCGCAATAAACTGGTATCAGTAGAGGGAAGGCGAATTGTCCAAGGAGGAGGGGTTTGGATTGCGGAAATATCGTAGGTGTCTGAAAAATGAATACCTATTTTTGATAAGTAAGTTTGTATGCGGTAATAAAAAGGGTGATCAGTTCTATTTGAGTTTTGGAAACAACTTTTAAAGCGGTCAGCGAATACGTTGTGTATAACTGGGTTATCTTGATTAGAGGATACTGCAGCGGCATAAGAAAGACTTAGATATTGTCTTCTAAACGTGAGTGGGATCTCTCCAGTTTCCCAGTATAGAGTTTATATTGGACTTGTGTGGTGTGCTCCTAAGGAAATTCGAAGACCTGTATTTTGAATCACATCTATTGTTTTTAAGTACGTCTTTTTTGAGGAGTTGTAAACGATTGAGCCGTAGTCAAGTTTGGAACGTACTAGGGCCTTGTAGATATGTAGTAATGTAGATGAGTCGGCGCCCCATTTTTTGTTTGCAAGTGATCGTAACAAATTTATTCCAGGCTGACATGTCCTTTTTAAATATTCTAAATGTATTTTCCAAGTTAGTTTTTGATCAAATATCATACCGAGAAATCTAACTTCGTCTACATATTTAATCTGTGCTCCATTTAAGTATAAGTTCTTTAGTTGTATTTGGTGATTTTTCGTAAAACACACTGCTTTGGTTTTAAGGGTATTAAACTGAAGTCCACTTGTGGATGACCATTCTTCAATATGATTTATGGTTTTTGGACGTGGTTATGGATGGTTGTTGGTCCTCTACAAAGTATAACCAAATCATCTGCATATAGCCTAGCTTTTACAGGATGTTTAATTTTTGCGGTAATAGAGTTCATAGCTATAAGAAACAGAGTTGTGCTAAGGTTCGAGCCCTGTGGTATACCATTTTCTTGATTTCTTGTTGAGGAATATACGCCATCTACTCTGACTTGAAACTGTCTATTTTCTAATAAGTTTGATATATATTTGAGTATATTACCTCTAATTTTCCATTCGCTAAGAGTTTTTAATATTGATAATTTCCACACTGTAGCGTAGGCTTTACGAATGTCGAAAAATATTCCGATACAATGTTGTTTAATTGCAAGAGCCTCATGTATTTCCGATTCTACGTCAATCAGATTGTCTACAGTAGAACGATGTTTTCTGAAGCCACTCTGTTCTGGTATAATTAATTTTTTTGATTCCAGATACCACATTAGTCTGTTATTTATTATTTTCTCTAGCATTTTGCCCATACTACAAGTAAGAGATATTGGCCTATATGTTTCGGGATCTGATTTTGATTTACTTTGCTTAGGAATAGGAATTATTATTGAATTTCTCCACGATTTTGGAAATAACCTTTTCGAGAAGATTAAGTTGAAAATGCTGAGTAAGTGTTCTTTAGATGGGTAGGTGAGGTTTTTTAGAAAAATAGTGAGTATATTATCTGGTCCAGGGCACGAGTTCTTACAGTTTTTTATTACCGCTTCTAATTCATCCATCGATATTGGAATAGCTATTTGTATAACAAGGGAGGAAAGTGCTACTTTTCCTCCCGAGAATGAAGTTTACTGCCCGACGCGTAGCAGAGGGCAGTAATCATTCAAGGGAGGAAAAGGCACTTTTCTCCCATGTTATACATATGGTTTTTCCACCTTCCTCAAATAACAAGTCATTTTTTCATTTTTACTTAATTTATTTATGTAACTAACCAACAAAATTTATTAGAACTAAAACTAACAAGTAGGTACAATATAACTGTCAACTGTCAAATATAAGTCAAATTATTAATGTAAACATTGTTAAATCAGAATAACAATTTACTGTTTTTTACCATTCTGCAAAATACAGAGTGTTTCTAAATAAACGTTAAAATGTATAGATACTTACGTAATAGAAAATAGATATTGTACAGGGCGTCAATAAGTTATATTTCAAGAATGAAATACCATGACATCACTTTTACTTTTCCTCCCTAGGGAGGAAAAATATTTTCCTCCCTAGGGAGGAAAAGTACAACTTTGCTCCCTACAATGAGGTCCGGAAAAGTATACTTTCGGTAGAGGTAGGTGGAAAAATTTATTTCATTATTATTTTGATCTTCATAATCTATGGTATATCTTTGTTCATTTCTTTTGTTCCTTAAGAAATTTGGTGAATAGTTTGCTTCGCTTGAATTTTTTTCATAAACTAATGCCAGTGTATTTGATATTTCCTTTTGGGATTTATATATTATATTATTTTGCTCTAACAGATTTATTGACTTGTGTAATTTTGCACCAGATATTCTTTTTACTTTTTTTCATACAGTTGTCATTGGAGTAGAACTGTCAATTGTTGAAACGTATGTTTTCCAAGATTCGCGCTTAGCTTTTTTGATAGTAAATCTGGCTATAGCTCTTAATCGTTTAAATTCTAAAGAGTTTTGTTTATTTTTCTGTCGTTTGAATTTAATAAACGCTTTTTTGGATTGTTGTATTACTTGTCGACATTCATGATTCCACCAAGGAACTGGATGGAATTTACTATTGAAGTTAATTTTTCCAATATTTTTATCTGCTGAATCTATTATTAGTTTTGTAATGAAATCTACCTCTTCGTTCACATTACTATTTTCATTTATGGCATGCAAGTTGCGTTCGATATGATTTTGAAATTTCGTTCAATCCGCATTTTTTAAGTTCCATTTTGCTCCTGGTATAGCTGTAGATGCATCTTCGTTATGGATTAAAATAGGATAATGGTCGCTGTCGTATGGCTCTGGTAATACATCTCATGAAAATATATGCGTTATTGATGGTTCACATATAGATAGGTCGATAGCAGAACCCTCGCCCGTTCTTATGTCGAAACGGGTATCTTGTCCATCATTAAGTAAATTTAGGTTGAGTTTTTCCAGAATTACTTCTATTTTTCTACCAAGATGTGTTAATTTTTTTGAACCCCATAAAGGATTATGTGCGTTGAAGTCCCCGACAATTAATCGTGGAGTAGGTATTTGTTCTGAAAGATCCAATATTTCGTTATGGTTAAGTTCTTGATTGGGGGGGATGTATATGTTACATACGGAAAAACTAGTTACGTCTTTGATTCTGACTGCAATTGCCTCAATGTTTGTTTCTAGTGGTATTGCTGTGCTATTAATGTCGTCCTTTATGTATATGGCTACTCCTCCACTGGCTATTTTAGCATGTTGTCGATTTTTAAAGAAACAATTAAAGTTTTTTAGTTTATGTGCAGTGTTGTTTTTAAAATTAGTTTTTTGTAAACATAGAATCATTGGTCTGTATTTTGAGATAAGTATTTGCAACATTTCTAAATGGGTGTAATACCCATTCAGATTCCATTGAATTAAACTAGTGAATGATATTGATATTTTAATATGTGTCCGTAGAGGTGTCGCTTTCTGGTTCGGTATGGAAGTCCGGATCAATCTGTCGTAAAATTTTATTTCTTATTCGGGTGCATCTACTTTTAATTTTTCGGTCAACTAGTTTAGGGTAAATGTTTGTCAGTAGATCTGTAACTTCAGAAATTTCATTGGTATACATTTTTGCAATGATTATTGGGTCGGAAGAGCCTGTACAATTTTCGAAGAAATCTATTAGTTGATCATAGTTTAAGGCATAACTGGAATTTTGGTCTCTAAATAATTTTTCTGTAGGTTTCAGCATTTCCTTTAACGTCTTTTTTGGTATAATTTAGTATTTTTCTCTTTGTTTTTTGGTACTTCAAAAGCATGTTCTGATGAAGGGGTTGGAGAACGCTCAGAAACTGTGCGTTTTTGTGATGTTGGATCTGTTTCTATTTGGTTAGTTTGGAGTTCTGTGCTTAGTGCTTCATTTTGTACAACTTGATCGTTAAGTTCGGTTTTATTTTGTGGGATGCCACTCGTTAGTTCTTTAGTCGCCTGATTGTAATTATTTTCAATAGAGTTCTCACCTGATTCTGTATTTTAAGGAATTGAAGTGGTGTCACCTGATATAGATGCCTTTGTTGGACAGTCTTTTGCTGAATGCTTGGTCTTTTTGCATATATGACAAGTCTGGTTGTCTAAAGATATCCATATTCTATATGATGATGTCTCCTCGTGGGTTATATTAAAAGAATCGGGTAAGGTATTGTTGGTTAAAGGGGATATATAGGTTTGTCGCCTGAAGCTTAATATATGCTGGAAGTCAGGACTGGAAGTCCCTATACGGAGAAATCATAAGGGTGACAAAAGGTTGATACCAAGTGCTTGCAATTCGGATTCTAAGATTGAGTGTGGAATAGATGGACATACGCCTGAGAGTACTAGTCGTTGGCTGGGTGTGATTAGTCGTCGTGCTTGTAAGAGTTGTTGATTAACTTTGATTTTTCCGTGGTTGGTAATAAAGTCGTCCACTAATTTTTCATTTGCTAAGTAAATGCACATTCTGTTGTTGGACAGCTTTAAACAGAAAATAATATTTATTGGTCGAATAATTTGGCTTAAACTGTGGAGGTAATCTTCAATTTTCGTGTTGTCAATTGCGTCGAACACAATTGCTTGGTTTCTTGATGGAAAAACATTAGCGGTTGGTTGTCTGGTTACGAAAGAGTAGCTTTTAGGTTCTAGAGATTGTTGGTCTGGTGTAGAACTAGGTTTAGTGGACGTAGATGAGGATGCCATGATGTAGAAATTGATATTTTGTATGCCAAAATATCAATTATTTGGGGCCAGTAAATACTGGCCTATTTTTGAAGTCGTCTATAATATGTATTTAAATAAAGTCACCTTACCAATGTTTATCGTTAAAATAACACATTCACAAAACGCGTTTTTAACTTTTGCAAAAACTGTAAGCGAATATTAATTAGAATTTAACGTCTTTACTCGTCGGCTGGTATGATAAGACTACATTTGGAATATTAATTTATAATAATTCATACTACATAAAATTCTTACATACTGTATTACTGTGTTAGTTCATTGTGCAATGAAGAAACACAATTTGTCGGTATACAGTGTGTCAAGTTGAAAAGTTGCCACCCATATAATATGGTCCCTATAAAAAATCTAAAAATATGAAAAAACACGTCAAATTTATTTGTGAGAGGGACATTTGGTAGACCAGTTTTGAACGAAATTACATCAACCCTCTAGCGAGGGCGGACACAATCCCCAAAATCTTTAATGGAAAGGGGGTTTGAGTGATACCTCATTTTAAAGGTCAATCAATTACCTTTTCAGAAATACCACATACCTTATATTTCTTTTTAGTACTTTTGTAAAAATCTTAGACTTAATGATCTAAAAAATTTTTCCAAAAGTACTGAAAATAACTATAATGTATGTGGTATTTTTGAAAAGGTAATCGAACGATTTTTAAAATGAGGTATCACTTAACCCCCTTTTCATTAAAGATTTTGGGGGTTGTGTCCGCCCCCGCTAGAGGGTTAATGTAATTTAGTTGAAAACTGGTGTACAAAATGTCCCCCTCACAAATCAATTTGACATGTTTTTGTATATATTTAGATTTTCTATAGAGACCAAATTATAGGGGGTGACAACTTTTCAAATTGACACCTTATATATTTTATTATTAATAAACTAATCCTTAATCACGATGTCTCAGAAACATACTAAATAAATTATACCAGCCATTTATCCACATCAGTTTTGTCATCAAAGGCAATCACCAAAACCTGACGCGGAACAGGTCCGTATTTAGGATAAACAAATGGTGATTAATTTGTCTCAAATATGTACCTTTATCTTGAGCCGCGTGCTCACTGATAATTTTTTCGTGCGTATTCAACTAATGATTAGTAGCAAGAATTTGCGTCGCAAGTTTTTACCAGTGAGGACGCGGTGCTCAAATAATTTGATCTTCGCTTGAAAACTAACAACTTTGGCGCGTGTGCGTTGTGTGCGTCGAAAATTCTTGCGTCCGATTTATGCGATGAACACGTCCATATTAGCACAATTTACCTAGAGCACGCATCTTTACGACGAACAGCTAGTTCGACGCAATGTTTTACCAGTGAGGACGCGGCATAATAAGAACAGGAAGAGAAAGAGGAGATGCGTAGAAAACTAGAGGCAAAAATTGTAAATATTTTATGTCAAATTCATGAAAATTTTAAGTAAGCGGTAAGTCAAACTACTATAGACCAGGGCGCATCTGTAAAAATATTAGTACATTTGGATGTTGAGAGGTCTTATATTTTTTTGCAGAAATTGCTTGAAAATAACTCATATAATAATATTCAAGTTATCCTCCCACTCAAGAAGGACCGGAATATTGTTTAAATAATCAAAATGTCAAAAAATTAAGGAAAAATTCGATTTTTTTCTTCGTTTTTTGATTATAACTTTAAAAGTATTCATTTCCAAGAAAAGTTGTGCCAATGTAAAAGTTGCGTAATTAAATTTTCTACAATATAGGATTGGTCAAAAATTTTAAAATTTGTCACCCTTGTTGCAAAATAGCAATAATTGCGAAAAAATCGTAAAAAAAACAAGTAATGGCCTTTTACGTTTTTCAACCATTTATTCTACACTTAAGACCTTCATATATTTTACTCAGAAAAACCTTATGATATATTAAAACAACACTGTAAATTTCATTAAGATCGGTTTAATACATTTTGCAAAATAAATTTTGCAATCCAGCTTTAGCAAAAGAAATTCATGTTTTCAAAATGTTGCAGGACTGAAAATAAAGCAGACAGCAAGTTGAATTTTTTTATATATAGAAGAATACTGTACCTTTCATTTGCAATGTGCAAAATTAAACTCGGTTAACTACCACGCGTTAGGAATGTTTTTAAATAAACATTAATTTTTGGTGCTACGAACAGGACAGCGGATACGTTTGCTCTGATTGGGCATTCCAATGACCTTTGATAGTGATTGATAAATTTTAATTATTAGTAAATTTCGATATAAATAAATAAATTTGTTTATTGCAAAATAAAAACACATACTCTGTCCTTTGAAGTACCATTTTTCTTAGCAAAAGCTTTCTTTGTTCCTATATTTTAACTTAGAGAATAAAAGTTTATTATTTTTAAACATATGCAATTGTTTGAACAATATGTCATAAACAATAATCAAATTAGTTTTATTTTTGTGGAATTAAAATATTAAAATACAACAAAATATAAAGTAAAACAAATAATATATTAGATAAATATTGGAAACAATTTTGGTGGAAATCAACTTGTGTGAATCGAACACCGCTGTCCTGCCTGTAGCACCAAAAATTAATGTTTATTTAAAAAAATTCCTGACGGCGTGGTATTTAATCGATTTTAATTTTGCAAATTGCAAATGAAAGGTACAGTATTCTTCTATGTGTAAAAAAAATTCAACTTTCTATCTGCTTTATTTTCAGTCCTGCAACATATTGAAAAAATATTTTTTTTGCGAAAGCTGGATTGCAAAATTTATTTTGCAATATCAATTGAACCGATCTTAATTAAATGTACAGTATTGTTTTATTATATCATAAAGTTTTTCTGGGAAAATATAAAGGTCCTAAGTCTAGCATAAATTGTTGAAAAACGTAAAATGCGAATACTTGTTTTTTTTTATATTTTTTTGCGATTATTGCTATTTTGCAACAAGGGTGACAATTTTTAAAAATTTTACCCAAACGTGTATTGTAGGAAATTTAATAACCTAAGCAACTTTTATGTCAGTGCAACTTTTCTCGAAAGTAAATGATTTTCAAGTTATAATCAAAAAACGAAGAAAAAAATCGAATTTTTCCTTCATTTTTTGACATTTTGATTATTTGAACAATGTTTCGGACCTTTTTGAGTGCGAGGATAACTCAGTTAATATTATATGAGTTAATTCCAAGCAATTTCTGCAAAATAATATGAGTCACCTCTCAACGTCTATCTAAAA
This sequence comes from Diabrotica virgifera virgifera, assembly GCF_917563875.1. Classification (NCBI taxonomy): domain Eukaryota; kingdom Metazoa; phylum Arthropoda; class Insecta; order Coleoptera; family Chrysomelidae; genus Diabrotica; species Diabrotica virgifera. The sequence goes on from NC_065452.1 coordinate 48,486,955, forward strand.
ACAGATGCGCCCTGGACTACTAGTAGCATATACAAATTAGAAGAACAACAGAACGACATAAAAACCAATTTAGAAAACAAAATAAAGCGACAACAAGAGATTTAAAAAAACAACAAAACGCTTGAAAATCTAACTAATTTAGGCAAATATTTAAGTTATAAAGTTGTACCCAAGCTTCATGCCATTATCTTCCATAACAAACAACAACAAACAGCCTCATCATTTTCCATAGTTGAAACAGGCACAATTAGAATTAGTCCAATTTTAAAACCATCCACTTTCGATAATCAAACGACATGGAAAACATCGTTTTCAATTCGAAGCTGCAACTAGAGCTTATGGCTGGACTAAGAAAGAAATAACAGATTCCTTGGAAGTGTTGCTTCGAGGACAGGCAGCAACCGTCTTGCAATTTCTTTCCCAGGATGCACCCAGTTCTACCTCTCTAGTTCAAGCTTTAGAGACTAAATATGACCAGAAGTATTTAAATCAGGCCAAAGTCAGCTGAAAAGCTCGACATCAAAAATATGAACAAGAACCTGCAAAAATTTTAAGCTGATATTACAATATTATTGTATTTAGCGTTTTACAAGGTTGTAATCGGAGAGTTTGTTGCATTTCAACATGCTGTAATCCATCTATGACTCTCTGTTTACAAATTTTTTCCAGAAAATATTTAGGTGCTTGAAAATACGCAAGATTCAGATGAATCTTACTCCCAAAATAAGAGATGAAAAAATAAAGATCAAAATAAACAAAAAGCAAAACCACATTTTATGGAATGTTTCACTTATTTTTGATTTTCTGCGCAAATTGTAAACCTGTTTGTTGTGCATCTTTTGACTTTATTCCACCATAAATTCTACTACAGTTTTTCCTATTTTCGTTTAATTATTGTTCATGATCAATTTAGCAATACTATAATGGCGTTAGCTTTTTTCGTTCTTTTTAAATACCTATTTAGAGATAATGCTTTCTATTTAATTAATATTGACCTTCGTTGACCTGGCAAATGGATTCGTCTTGTCTTTGTTTAGTAATCTTGTTACTTTGTTCGCCTCTCCCATCCGTTTTCTGTTTTTATTTCCCCGTAAACTCTTCGAAGTATTTTCTTATAGTTAAAATAACGCCCAACCAAACAAATAAACCTTGAATAATAGTTCTATTGTATCAGTGTTTCTAAACCTACGCAGTAAAACAAAGCAATGTTTTAAACAGTTTTAAGTTCAAATTTAATATCTAACAAAAGTATTTCAATAATATTTAAGCATCTAATCATCCGTTGAAAGTAGCATATTTCATGCAGCTTTATCATTAAACTTTTTATTAGCAGCAGGGGCGTAGCTACCGCCGTATCAGCCGTATCACTTATACGGGGCCCTCGACATACAATGGCTCCCGACATACAGGGGCAGCCGACATACACGGGACTCCCGACATTTCGAAACAACATTAAATTTCAAAAAATTATAAACATTATTCCACAATAGTTTGTAAATTTTAAATAAGGATTTTCTCAGAACTCTGAATTATCCAGCTTTTTGACAAATTTTTTAGTTATTGTAAACCTGTAGGAAGAAAACCTACATGTTTGCTTCCTAGGGTTCGGAGCTGCTTTTTAATTATTAACAATTTAGTGCAAAAAACGCGATTTTTTCAATTTTTGGCACTCGCATTAAAAAACTAAATACCTTTAACATAAAATTACTAAATTTGATCTATTAGAACATTAAAATAGCTTCAAAATGCCGATCTTTGAAAGCTAAAAAGTCAATTTGTTGTTTTGCAGCCTGCAAAAAAGTAAAAATTATTATTTTTGTTAAAAGCTATTATTAAAACTAACGTATAACTTTGGTGTTTCATCCAAAGTTGTGTATTGGGGTAATTAAAAAACCCTGAAATTTTAAGATACATCCATAAATTAGTTTAAATTTATTATATTTGTTTATCCCAGATACCCATTTCTTGCAACAACAAGACAGAAAATAATGAGATACGGCAATTCTGCTGATGCCAAGTGAAAGTAGAATACTTATACCACAGATACCACAGATGTTGGGTTAATCTGTGCTTATACTATTAATATGTAATAAAAATGGATAAAAATTACTTATTATAGCCAAAAATCCTAATGCCAAATTTTTAAAATTTTGTAGTTTATAAGCATCTAGAATAACTTTAAGAATATTATCCATCGAAAAAATCTTTTTACGTATGCGGATGTTGGCATTAAATGAAAAATTTTGGCCTAGGTCGATGTTTTGCCATGTTTTTTAAATTCACAGCGAATTTGTTGATAATAATTAAGAAACCTAATTAATTCCATTTTAAAAAATGGGATTTGTATTTTTTGTCAAAAAATTTGCAACCATTGTACTTTCACATAACTCCCTACAAATTTTCAAAAATATTGTTCAGATGGAGACTAGGGGGAGGGAACTTACAAATCCACCGAGTTCAAATACCGAACAAGCAATTTCAAACTATTAAATTTTTTTATATCTCCGGATCTACTTAATGGATTTTTACCTTTATTTTTTAATTTGTATGTAATTTCTACGTACATTAAAATATGCAATTTGTTTATCAATTTATGAATTATTAAGAAACAGTCTAATTTATGAAACAATTTTTGAAAAAATATTTTTTCCAAAAATCTACTTTTTAAACGCTTTTATTTAGTTTAATAGTTTGCTTCAAATCTTTAGACGTTAATTTGACTGCCTTTTCTTCAATGCAAATGAATGAAAATTTGCAGACATTTGCATTCGTGGGAACAATACACGAATAGACAGTAAATTTTTTTTATGTTTATTAATTGTTTAAATAAAAAAAAACGATTTTAATGGAAAATGCTTAAATTCTCTTGCTTTTTACAATGTAGAAACTTGAAACTTCTACGGATTGTAGCTAATGATATGAACTATACATAATTTCACTTTTTACGTTAATTGTTTACGTTATGCTTCATAAATAAACAATAAGGTTTCCAATTTTGAACGCTCATAATATATTTGTTTATATAAAAATCGGCGCTTATTCGTGTCAAATTTCAATACGATACGAAACAAAACTTCAACCAAAACTCGAATTAAAAAAATTCGGGTTATCGTAGTCTTATAAAAACCACCGGCAGAGACGTTTTGTGCTACAATTAACATTAGAATTCGTTTTGGCGTATTAATTAATTAAACGCTTTTCTTTAGTTCAATCGTTTGGGTCAAATCTTTGGACGGTAATTTGACTGCCTTTTCTTCAATGTAAATGACTAAACATTTGTAGACATATGCATTCGCGGGAACAATACAAGAATAATTAATAAAAAATTGTTTATGTTTATTAATTGTTTAAATAAAAAACGATTTTAACGGAAAATGCTTAAATTCTTTTGTTTTTTACAATGAAGAAATTTGAAACTTTTACAGATTGTAGCTAAATATATAAACTATACATAATTTGACTTTTTACGTTAATTGTTTACGTTATGCTTCATTAATAAACAATAAAGTTTCAAATTGTTTGCCGATTCCGACTACTTTTCATGTTTTTACATCATATGTTTTATGCATATTTTAATAAACATGACGATATAATTTAATGTTTGAAAAGTGTAAGACTAAAAAGTAAAAAATAAAAAAAATATGAAAAAAATTTTTTTAAGAAACGCTTTTCTTTAGTTACGAGTGACTAACATTAATAATATTATAAAAAAATCAACCAAAAAGCCAAATATAAAAAAAATTGGAGAAATCTAACACATTCGTTAAAGAAAAGCGTGGGGCGAAAACCGTTTATTCGATGAAGACGTGCCACGCTTTTCTTTGACGAATGTGTTAGATTTCTTCAATTTTTTTTTATTTTTGGCTTTTTAGTTGATTTTTTATAATATTTTTAATGTTAGTCACTCGTAACTAAAGAAAAGCGTTTCTTAAAAAAAAATGTTTTCATCTTTTTTTTTTATTTAATTATAGTATTATTACGAGCGTAGGCGCAAAATTTCGCATCAGTGTGTTTTAAGTGCATTAATTTTTTCGAATCCTGAGAAAACTAATAGTAGAAAACTAAGTATTTTTTAAAAATTTAATCGCAAAATAAAAGAGTACATTATTACCGAGGGCCTAAAGTCCCTTAGAATAACCAAAAAGTTTCTTTTGAATGAAATATTTGAAATTAAATATCACATTAAATTTTCTCTCTTTTTTACCTTTTCTCTCTTTTTACATTCTGCGTTTAATTTTTCAAAAAAAACTTTAAAGTACACTTTAATAAATAAATTATTTTTAATAAATAATTGTTAACTAAAAGAGAGAAGTTCAGAGAAGAAGTATTGTAAGAGAAGTTTAAATCCTTTAATCTGTTTTTAAATAAATAAATTTGCCGAACAAAAGGCGGGAAAAATTTGTTCTTAAATTGTATTACATAATATGAGGCTCGGAGCAGCATTTGTATTTCTAATTATACACCCACCGGCAGAGAAAACGGGCACCCCAAAAAATGGATCATTTTTAATGTCTTGTATTTCCTAAACCTGATGTCCGATTTAAGTAATTTTTTTAATATGTTATAGCCTTATTCTTTATCAATATCGCTGTAATAATATTGTTGCTAGACAGGTACATTGTCATTGTATACAGGGTGTACGAATCAAACTGTGTTTTTTTCTCAAATTTTGGAACACCCTGTGGAATGTTCTAGCTTTTATAAAATACTGAAATTATAACCAAACTATAGTCTCAGGTTTTCTTAACATTCTGTTTTTTGATTCATTCGCTTATGTTGGATAATAAAAAAGTTAAGCACTTTAACAACTACCCCCTGTTTTTCGTCAATACAGGGTGTTTTTAAATAAGTACGGCAAACTTTAAGGGGTAATTCTGCATAATAAAATAATGACAGTTTGTTTTGTAAACGTTTGCCCGCAAATGCTTCGTTTCCGAGATAGGGGGTGTTGAAATTTTTCTTACAAACTGACGATTTATTTATTTCTCTAAAACGGTTTGTGATATGCAAATGAAATTTGGTAGATTTTAAGAGGTAGTTATTGTTCATTTTTTGACATACAATTAAGAATTTTATATTCACCATTGGCGTGCATACAGGTATAAATATTTTAGATATATCCCGTATGCACGCCAATGGTGAATATAAAATTCTCAGTTGTATGCCAAAAAATGCGCAATAACTAGCTCTTAAAATCTACCAAATTTTATTTGCATATCGCAAACCGTTTTAGAGCAATAAATAAATCGTCAGTTTGTAAGAACAATTTCAACACCCCCTATGTCAGAAACGAAGTATTTGCGGGCATAAGTTTATAAAGCAAACTGTTATTATTTTATCATGCAGAATTACCCCCTTAAAGCTTGCCGTACTTATTGAAAAACACCCTGTATTGACAAAAAACAGGGGTAGTTGTTAAAGTGCCTAACTTTTTTATTATCCAACATAAGCGAATGAATAAAAAAACAGAATGTTAAGAAAACCTGTGGCTATAGTTGGGTTTTAATTTTAGTATTTTATAAAAGCTAGAACATTCCACAGGGTGTTCCAAAGTTTGAGAAAAAAACACAGTTTGATTCGTGCACCCTGTATACAATGACAGTGTACCTGTCTAGCAACAATATTATTACAGCGATATTGTAAAGAATAAGGCTATAACATATTAAAAAAATTACTTAAATCGGACATCAGGTTTAGGAAATACAAGACATTAAAAATGACCCATTTTTTTGGGGTGCCCGTTTTCTCTGCCGGTGAGTGTGTTTGTACAGTTTACAACAATATAACTATATATAATATTTTTCAATACCAGCGTTTTTGCTTCTTATATTGAACATTTTTTAGCACTCTTAATATCAGTCCTGGAAAAGGTCCCCGCGACAAATTTTGATACGGGCCTCCGGTTGGGCTAGCTACGCCACTGTAAGCAGCTTCATGATTAAACTTTTTATTAGCAGCTTTATTAGTTTTTAAAAGAGAGACAGTTCAGACTGAAATTACAAGTCATTGTGTAAAACACGCATGAAATCCACGCAATTATGCGAAATGTACCAATTACCAGAACAAAAGCAATACAATATGTCTACCAATGGAATATACCGTGAATTCTTATCAGGGTGCATTCAATGCGGTGATTGATGGAGATTTTAAACATAAACTGGAATATTAGCATAAATGCCAGCGCAACAGTACAAGTGATTATTTTATATACGGTAAATCTCTAACTCAATTTTATACAGGGTAAAGTGAATAAACATTTACATTTAGTTTGCAAACGAAACCAAAGCTGTCTTATACTTTAGTCCGTTCAGAGAGCGCCTTCTTCTTTACGGGCCATCTCCGCGACGAAGGTTGGCAACTGTCATTGCTATTCTAACTTTTGATACTATAGCCCGAACGAGTTCAGTTGAGCTGCATCCAACTACAAAGAATTACAGATCTACAATATTACAGATCTACAAAGAGTTTTAGATAAGCGGTGCATGGGAATGAACGAGCAGATATGTTAGCGAAACAAGGCTCGAGAGAAACTTTTGAAGGCCCAGAACCTTTCTGTTGCATTACTAAAGATACTACCAAAAACGAAGTTCAGAAATGGCTGATAAAGGATCATCAAAAAAAATGGAGAGTCACTCAAGGCAAATCCAAACTAAAAAATAATCAAGCATATTAATGAAAACTCTCAAACAGTTTGATGAACCTCAATAAACGAGATCAGAACGGTCACTGAAATGGTGACTGGACATTGCCGTATAAGAAATCGCCTATTATACAAACTAGGTAAGTTGAATGAACCATGGTGCAGAAAATGCGAAATGGAAGAAGAAACTGCCATACACATACTATGCCATTGCAGTGTGCTAAGTGATGTCAGGCAGGAATTCACTGGTCAACTAAGGTTAGTGGTCCTTAAACTACCAATAAGAAAACTGTTGGCCTTCATTGGGACCACAGAACTTATTAGAGTTTAAGAAAAAAAAGATATGGTACAAACGTCGTATGACCAAGTCCCAGAGACTAACGAGTGTCGCCGGAGTTAAGAAGAAGAAAAAACTATTTGGTCGATCTAGCTGAGATTTAGCACACTTCAATAACGTATTAATTGCTATAATTTCAAGTAGTTATACACATATAGCGTTGCCCAAAATCGGTCTTGGTCTTGCAGTCTTGGTCTTGTTCTTGCGTTTTCGCAAGACCAAGACCGCCTAGTTTTAGCAAGACCAAGACCAAGACTTACCGTGCAAGACTTGAGCAAGAACTAGACTAAGCCTGCGAGACTCTTGGTCTTGCAGTTAGAACTCAGGGTCGTTTTAGGGAGTATATTAGTTCGACTATATTCTTAGATACTCTATGAGAAACAAAAAAATTTGTAACAAAATTTTGAAAATTTGACTTATGCACATTACGAACAATAACATAAACATACATAGCGAATCAAAAAATCCATTTAAAGAATACTTGACACATTTGACACGTAATCAGAGGTCATTATTATTCTTGCTTTGCGACGCCGATAGTAATATCGAATATCGTATCCAAACTTTTTAAAAATATGTCACCTTTGCTGATAAAAAATATACCTAATGAGTAATTAAATTTTTTCATTATTAGTTTTCTAAGAATTTAAACACCACAAATATTATCGGTATATAGAGTAGCAAGACTATTATGTATTGTTTTTGCTGAATGTGCTATGAGGTCACTCGGTTAAACAAAATTTGCCCAAACAACGTGTATAATATTAAAATGTATGATACCGAGACAAAAGAACAGATAATGCCGGATACCCTAACAAAATACCGAAATATTATTTAATAGCGATATACACTTCTCCAAAAAATTTACGCACCACCTTATAAAAAAAATCGATATAAAAGAAATCGATAAAAAAAATGTTTTTATGTTTATTAATTGTTTAAATAAAAAAAACGATTTTAATGGAAATTGCTTAAATTCTCTTGTTTTTTACAATGTAAAAACTTGAAACTTTTACGGATGGTAGCTAATGATATGAACTATACATAATTTCACTTTTTACGTTATGCTTCATAAACAAACAATAAAGTTTCAAATTTTTTGCCGATTCCGACTACTTTTCATGTTTGTACATCATATAATATATATACATCATATAACATATTATGTTTGTACATCATATAACATATTATGTTTTATACATATTTTAATAAACATGGCGATATATTTTAATGTTTGAAAAGTGTTAGACTAAAAAGTAAAAAATAAAAAAATATAAAAAAAAATTTAATAAACGCTTTTCTTTAGTTACGAGTGACTAAAATTAAAAATATTATAAAAAAAATCAACTAAAAAGCGAAAAATAAAAAAATTGAAAAAATCTAACACATTCGTTAAAGAAAAGCGTGGGGCGAAAACCATTTATTCGATGCAAACGCGCCACGCTTTTCGTTGACGAATGTGTTAGATTTTTTCAATTTTTTTATTTTTTGCTTTTTAGTTGATTTTTTTGTAATAATTTTAATTTTAGTCACTCGTAACTAAAGAAAATCGTTTCTTAAAAATTTTTTTTTCAAATTTTTTTTATAAATATCGCTGTGATAATACTGTTGCTAGACAAATCAATTATTGTCATTGGACACCGAGTGTAGGTACCAATCAAACTGTGTTTTTTCTTAGAGCTAGCATCACTCTGTGGAATATTCTAGCATGTATAAAATACTGAAATTAAAACGATAGCCTCATATTTTTTTAACGTTATGTTTTTTTATTCATTCGCTTATATTGGATAATAAAATACATAAGTTTCTAATAAACTTTAGTTAGTTACAACATAGGCACGGATCACTTAGATCGTGGGTTCAAACCCCGGTCGGTGTCAATTATCTAGATCAGTAATTCTCATTATTTTTGAGTCTATTATGTATTGTTTTTGCTGAATGTGCTATGAGGTCACTCGGTTAAACAAAATTTGCCCAAACGGCGTGTATAATATTTAAAAGTATGATACCGAGACAGAGGAACAGATAATGCCGGATACCCTAACAAAATACCGAAATATTATTTAATAACGATATACACATCTCCAAAAAATTTACGCACCACCTTATAAACGGGTCATTGTGAATAGCTCGAATTTACTAAACCTGTTGTCCGATTTAAATGATTTTTTCAATATTTTGTCTTATTTTTATAAATATCGCTGTGATAATATTGTTGCTAGACAAACCAATTATTGTCATTGGACACCGAGTGTAGGTACCAATCAAACTGTGTTTTTTCTTAGAGCTAGCATCACTCTGTGGACTATTCTAGCATGTATAAAATACTGAAATTAAAACGATAGCCTCATATTTTTTTAACGTTATGTTTTTTTATTCATTCGCTTATATTGGATAATAAAATAAATAAGTTTCTAATAAACTTTAGTTAGTTACAACATACGCACGGATCACTTAGATCGTGGGTTCAAACCCCGCTCGGTGTCAATTATCTAGATCAGTAATTCTCATTATTTTTGAGTAATGTACCACAAAATACTTTTTATTATTTTTGTTATCACCTAACTGAAATCACCTAGCTAGGTAGTCTAATTAACTATAATAATTGTGGTGCTGATTTTCTCTGTTTTTGCGTTTTGGTACCACCGCAAATAATGATATGTACCACCAGTGGTACATTCACCACAGATTGAGAACCGCTGGTCTAGATATTTATTAATTTGGTATCGAAGACCAAGACCGGGAGCGCAATACCAAGACCAAGACCAGGTGTACTGGCGCAAGACCAAGACCAAGACTGTCTAAGTCTGGTCTTGGTCTTGCATTTGGGCAACACTATACACATAGCATTATGTGAAAAACAAAGTTACTACCATTTAAAAATTACTGCAGAAAATAAGGGTTTTTTTAATTATCTTGGCCAATTATTGTTTATGTATTTTAAATTAAAAACTGGCAGAATTAAAGAACTTTCTAAGAGCTACATAGTATTTGAACTATTTTTCTATAAAATGTATAAGAAACGTTTTATAGGAAAAAAAGGTTTTTTTTTATTTTTTATAAAACACAAAACAAAATTGGCTTGTTGTTTTCAAGGATTTTTTAATCAGCTATCACTCAAATACTTTTTAGAACCTTCAAAAGCCTATATAAGTTGTTTATGTTTTTTTTCTGCTGATTTTATTCTAAACTGGCCTAAAAGTGATTTACTTACAGCATATCTCACATCTCCAAACATGGGTAAACACATCAATCTAGCAATAGAAGTTATAACAATATATGTACTTTCTATTTACTAATCACGTCTTTTCACACTTCATACAATTTTCTGTAATACTTTTTCGATTTTACCCGTTTCAATGAAAAATATCACATAAACCATTTGCAATTTTGCAAATTGATTTGCCTCTATTTGATTATTCATGTAAAACTTTATTTTTGCCCCCAACATATCGTAATCTTAGTTTAGTTCCAGGCGCCATGATTTTGTAGTAAATGTAGCAGTTAGTTCTTAGTGAAAGGTTAGTGGCAACGTCACATGCGAGGGTAAAGTTCGTGCAAAGGGATCATTTTCTGATTCGGGGATATGTAGGCACGAGGTATCGATTTGACGAGTTATAACATCGCACCAACTTTACACCGGACAGACTCTGGATCTTTCCACAACTAGCGACAAATAAAAACTTTCAAGTGTTTTTTTAAATGGTGATTACTTCATTTGTTGTGAATGTTTTGGTTAATTTTAATTGAGAAATTTATGGTTTCATACGTAAATGAACAAAAATATAATTTCTTGTAGTAAATTTATTAATAATTAAAATAAGAATTATCAATAATAATTCTAAAACCTGTTAGAGACAGATTAAATTACGAACCAGAGCGCATTTAAGAGAAACATGTAGTAAACAGACATGTAGCATGAGAAGAAATAAATAAAAGAAGCTAGAGAATCCAGTCAAGCAAAAAATGGAACAAAAATGGCAGACTATAGAGACGGTCATGTCGGAAGCAGCGGAAAAGTCTATAGGAACAGTGCATATAAAGAGGCGTCAAGAATGATTCTAGGAAAAATGTAGGAATGATTTGGCAAGAAGAAACAGAGAATAAGTACAGAGAGAAAGAGCACACACCCAAAATAAGATGCAAAGAGCAAGAGAAGTTAAAATAATTTTTTTGCTGATTTTATTCGCGGATTGCGGAATGCTGATTTGCGGAAAAAAGAAAAAGGTATTGCTAAGATAAACTGTTAGAAAAGCAATTAAAACCATATAAGAAGCCTGCATACATAAAAAAAAGAGGTAAAAAATGTCTACCAAAAAGTTAAGAAATGTAGAGAAACTAAAAAGAATAGTACAAAGTATTACAGAAACAAAGAAGGTTTACTGCTTGGAAAAACTACATAAAAATAAACAGATGGGAAAAATCTGTTAATACAGACCAACAAGATGAGCTAGAGATAAATGAGAATTCGTATAAAGATGAAAAGGAGACGTGCGAGGAACAAACTCTGAAGAAAATTAAGGAAATAATAAGAAACCTACTAAATATAACAAGGGCAGGTGAAAGTGATATTTCAGTTGAGATTTTTAAGGAAGGTGGGGAAAGACCGAAAGAAAGAATATTTCGCTTGAAATTAGCAGTTTGGCAAAAGTAGGAAATGCTGAAAGAATGAAATAGCGCTCTTATTTATCCGATCTATAATAATAATAATAATAATAGCTTTATTGCCCAACAGTTTCCCATTTACAGGACAATGATAAAAATATTACATAATTTGTAACACCTATTATAGGTAAGATAAAGATTTAAGCAGTAGTACCAAAAAAATAACATTAATAATACAAGTTAGACTAAAATTAATATAAATTCAAACAGAAAAAGAAAATAAATTAATAAAAAAAATAAAATAAAAAATTAGTGCTTATTTCAGAAACTCAATAGCCACTTTTATAAAGTCCCTTTGAGAACATGAAAAAATGTCACAATGCTTACCAATAACATTAAAATTTCTACACATTACATTTATAGGAGCCTTACATAGAATATTTGTATGAGCTCTTGTACACCTAAATAATACATTTGTTCTTAAATTTGACCTTGGAATATTAAAATTAATGTTTTCTAATATTGAAATACAATCAATTGCATTATTAACAAGTTTGTACAAAAAAATTAAAGATGCAACTTTTCTTCTCAATTCTAAACTACACATACTAAAACGATCACACAAGTAATTATTATCTACACCTCTAGCCGGATAAAGACCATTTACTTTAAACATTAAAAATTTTAGAAATTTTCTCTGAACGCTTTCAATTGCAATGTTATGACAATCATAGAAAGGACTCCATAAAATACTGGCATATTCAAGTTTAGAGCGGACATAAGTATAATATAGCAATGTTAATGATTTTATATTATTAAATGACTTACAATTGCGAATTAAAAACCCATAAGCCTTCAACGCTTCAGAAACTTTAACACACATATGTTCCACAAAAGTGAGTTTTGTGTCAAAAATTACACCCAAATCCTTAACCGTGTTCTGTCTTTCTAATATTCTATCGTGACAACTATAGTTAAATACAAATAAACTTGATTTCCTAGAAAAAGTGACTACTTTACATTTTTTTGTGTTAAGTTGTAATTTGTTGCTGTTGCACCAATTTTCCAATATTTCTATATTCTGCTGAAGTTGGTTACAATCATCCAGCTCCCTAATAGTAGAAAATATTTTCAAATCGTCAGCAAAGCCCAGTCTTTCGCATGAAATATTTTCAAGAAGGTCATTAATAAATAGTAGAAAGAGCAATGGACCGAGATTGGAACCTTGAGGCACACCAGACGCAGCAAGATATTTTTCTGAGACATAACCATTATATGCTACAAACTGCATCCTTCCCTGAAGATACGATTTTAACAATAAAAGAGCACTGTCAGTAAAACCAAATGTTGAAAGCTTGCTAAGTAATACTTCATGATCAATTCTGTCAAAAGCCTTCGAAAAATCGGTATATATAACATCAACTTGGCCATTATCGTCAATAACTTCAGAAAGATATTGGGTAAAATAAACCAAATTGGTTACAGTTGATCTTTTATTAACAAAACCATGCTGACGAGATGAAATATAAAGTTGAACAGAAGATAAGATCCTATTATGTAACACGATTTCGAAAACCTTTGAAAAATTAGATAAAATAGAGACAGCTCTATAGTTTTCTATTTCTGACTTCACCCCAGCCTTAAATATCGGACACACCCTTGCTTCCTTCCATAGCTCTGAATACTTCATTTGTTGTATAGATAAGTTTATAATCTTGGTTAAAGGTATGACAAACGCACCAGCGCAATCTTTAATAAGAAACAAGGGAATCTTGTCAGGGCCTGATGTCATCTTATCTTTTAACTTTCTGATAGCAGCATTTATTTCATCCTCTGTAACCGATTGAAAATTAATTGATGTCATATAGTGGTTTATTGGATAATTGCAACCACCTTCATCATCAGAAACTAAATACACACTACTGAAAAATTCCGCAAAAGCATTCACTATGGCTTGCGGATCTTTGTAATCACTGCCCTCAAAACTCATGTTGCCAGGAATTCGTGATGATTTATTTCTAGAGTGAATGTAAGACCAGAACTTAGTCTTGTCTTGAGAAATATTTGTTTGAATATCCTCCAAGTAATTGTCATATGCCACCTTGACCTGATATTTTATTAGTCGTCGTAATCTTTTAAACTCAATAAAATCGGAATGAATCTTAGGTTATTTATATTTGCGTCGGAATTTAGCTTTTAGTTTTATGTTTTTTATAATCGCGGAATCAAACCAAGGTGGATATTTATGAGCATAATTTTTGTAAACCGGAATATGCTTATCAAAAATTTCATAAATTTTATTATAAAAAGTTTATACAGCAATATCTACTTCGTCGCAGCATTCGATAAAACTCCAATCACTCTGTAGGATACTTGAATATAAGTTAACAAAATCTGCATTCCTAAAATTATAAGCTTTATCAAGTGAATTTGGAATAAACGTTACTTCCTTAGAAAATATCTTGTTAAAATTTATTAGTAGAGCCGGATGATGATCATCCTCAGCTACAAGAGGCAAATCATCGTGAGACACAGTACATTTTATATTGGATGCTATCAAATCAAGTATTCGTTCAAGTGTATTTTTTATATTTTTGATCCAAGTTATTAGTATTAAATAAATTTAAAATTGCTGCAGTTTTTCTATCCGATATGTCATTCTCAATAAATTTAGGCGCATTAAAATCTCCCAAAATAATCACAAAATTATCATTCAAATAATCAAGTTGCTCTAAAGATTCATAGAAAAATTCAAAATCTAATAAACTTAACTTATCAGGAATATACAATACCATTACATAAAAACGATATACCTTATGCTGCATTTAATAACTAACATATCAATTAATGGAAACTGAAGATCAAATGGTGAAGTATCCATTACCTCGGACTTTATAAAATTTTTTATTGCAAGCAAAATTCCACCGCCTTTTGTTTTATCAACTATAAAAAAAGCGACAAAACAAAATGCAAAAATTATTAGAGGTGGTCTGTAAAGTACTTGCAAAAATTTTTAGGAAGACATTAACGAAATATGAAAGCAAAGTCATCGGAGAATGCCAGGAAGGGGTAAGACCAGGAAGAACAACTACTGATCAAATAAGTAGTCAATGATTTTTTTATCAAATTTTTTTATCAAATTCTTCCTTCAAATTGGTGAGTTCTTCCTGATTTTTCGTTTGTGATCTCGTCATCATGATGATGATGATGATGTTTGGCATGGAAACTAGTCCATTTGCCACAGATTTTTGCATGTTTATATAATCTTATTTTAAGTTATATTATTAATTATGGTATATTTACGAACTGAAACTTGACTGTTACAAATCTAAATTATATACCATGAGAAATCACTTATCTCTTACGTTTCAAGTATTATCTATATCTTCTTTGTGAAAATAGGAGTTTTTCAGTTATTGGTTGATACAGGTTGCGAATTGTCTTAGTTCTTCCCCATTCTCATTTGCTCAGTTCTCACCTGGTTCTTTCTTGCTGTGGTACATATACACCTATGGTATTTGGTGACCTGTGTCAATGAAACGAGTATGGTTTTCTTAGGATAAATTTATCCCGAGATCTAGATTTATTTGCAAGGCATAAAAGCCTCCCTTTGTAGTTTAATAACAAGAGAGCCCTCTAAAATTTGAAAGAAAAATAATGAGAACAACACTGGCCATGCATATGAGGGCCACAATAGTGGCCCACTAGTAGTTTAATACGATAGAAAGAGCGGCACAAAACAGTGGCCTAAATATTAATGAAATAAAAACCAAATACATGAAGGCCAGCAAATCGACAGGCCAAAGAAACCTACAGAGTCTGACAATAGGAGACTATAACATCGAAAGCGTAAAAATTTTTAAATATCTAGGTTCACTAGTTACCGCAGATAACAATGTCAGCGAAGAAGTTAAGAGAAGAATACATATTGCTAATAAAACATATAATGGACTCATTAAACATCTAAGATCTAACAACATCACCAGAAAAACCAAATGCAAAATATACAAAACCCTGTTAAAACCGGTCCTTATATATGGATCAGAGACATGGACACTGTCGAAAAGCGATGAGAACTTATTAGGTACGTTTGAACGAAAAATCCTTAGACACATATATAAAGGGGTGAAAGAAAATGACGTATGGCGCAGAAGATATAATTTTGAACTATACGCAGCGTACAACGAACCCGACGTCATAAGATTCATAAATATCGGAGGTCTGCGCTGGAGGGGTCATGTTGAACGGATGTTGGAGACCGAAACACCAAAACATATAATGAAGCAAACACCAGTAGGGAGAAGGTCAAAGGAAAGACCCAAACTTAGATACATGGAACAAGTGGAACAAGATCTGAGAACACTTGAGATTACCTACTGAAAGAACAAAGCAAGGAACAGAACAGAATGGCGGAAAATCCTAGAACAAACCAGGACCCAAAAAGGGTTGTCGATCTACTGATGATGACGATGACTGGGCCACAATGTAACAAGAGAGGGAGAAATAAGAATGAAAACAAATGCCGAATTTGAAGGAGAATGAATGAGAGAACATAATATATACATATATATATATATATATATATATATATATATATATATATATATATATAGAGGAGGGCGAAACACATTTCTAAGAACTAGTGTTTGGAATTTTAATTCTATTCAAAAATTTTTTCCAACCCAAAATGGTGGATGTTTGAATTATTCGTAAGGGGATTTCTCAACATTCTCTATTTCATTTGATTGATATCGTACGAGTGGTCGTTAAACCAATAACTTCTCATCTTTTGTTTTAAACATATGTTTTACTTCAAGTAATTAGGGAATTAAAACTTGAGACTGTCATTTTCAGATTTGGCGTAGATCTACGCTTCTGCTATGTCTTGGTCTCGAATGTTGTTTTTGAGTGGAATGTGTCTAAGGATATTCAACCTCTCATCCTTACCGATGAGCCCAGAGAGGTTGAAGAGGGCGAAACACATTTCTAAGAACTAGTGTTTGGAATTTTAATTCTATTCAAAAAATTTTTCCAACCCAAAATGGTGGATGTGTGAATTATTCGTAAGGGGATTTCTCCACATTCTCTATTTCATTTGATTTATATATATATATATATATATATATATATATATATATATATTGTTATATTTCTATTTGATATAAAAATTAAAATTTGATAATTATAAACAAAATTCAATTTAATATAAAATATTTTCAATTTTCTCAACCACGGGCATATAAATTTAGAACACCCTGTATACAACAAATTGTTATATTTAATTTTAAGAAGTGATTAGAATAAGCGTACGAAACTCGGAACAATGTGCTTAGATAAACAAAGTGAATGACGCGTACCATTATCGTTCTTCTCGGAAGGTCGATCATTAGCCTATGCTAAATAAAACTCAGTGAAATAGATGATAGTTCATTATCGTTTTTCGCGGAAGGTTTCGATCATTAGCCTATGCTAAATAAGACTCATTTGAAAGAGAGAATAGGTCATTAAAATTTGTAAATAGTTAGAAAGTATTTTAGAATGGGAATTAAATATTTTCTTTTGAAATCCATTAAGCATATTTAGAAAGATTAAAAATTGGTTTTGAGGAATATTACGAATGAGAGTTGGTGGTGGAAGATTGATTTGTGGGTCTGGAAGGGATATTTAGAAAGTAGGTGAATGAATGACAGAGTGAAGGCAGAATGTTTTGAGCTGTCGAGAAGTGAAGTCGAGTAGTAGACGGTAGTGTTCGAGGAGTGAGAAAGCCGGTGTGGTTCCGTGAGTGTGGAGTATCTATCGTGGAACGAGAAGTAGGCCAGGTCGAGAGTAAAAGAACCTCCTTGAGCCCAGAGTGTCCCGGTAGCTGATAGCAGTTTCGAAAAAGGTAGAACACAGCATCACGACAAAAGCAGGAACGAGAGCTATTCGAGCTAGTTTTTCAAAGGAGAACATCACTGGAAGCCAGGACGAGGTTTGATCGCAGCCAAGGATAGCAGGAAAGGGTCTTGTGTGAGGACATTTTCAGTTCACCAGGAAAAGGTCAGTCTCATTTGTTTGGACATGAATGTATGGGTTTTCGTATTAAATTCCACATAAAAAATTGAATAACATAATCAATAATATCAGAAAAGCTTCATCAAACTTAAATAGAGTTGTTCCTAATAACTCCTAATAGTTAAATGTTAATAAAAACTTTCAATTGAAAACCAAAAGGAAATAAGATTCCCATTTGTAAATGTTATGTTTAAGAATAATAAGAAATAGCAAATATTAAGCATTGATTGCCTTTTTAAATAAAATAAAAAATATTTTGATTATAATTGTAACCCATATGTGTATTTTTTTTACTCTTTTCTTTTCTATCCCGATTAGGAACCATTAAGAAATATTTAGAAGCCACGGAAGTAAGTAATTAATTTATAATTCGTCCTGAGATTGAAAATATATTGATATGTGATCTGGTTAATTAATTAGATTAGTATTAATACATTGATTAAATTAAGTAACATATAAGAATATTATCTCATATCAATAATAAAGATCACATCAACTGTCGTCCAACGTGGAAAGCATTGTAAAGTATTTCTAGTGGCAAATTTGAAGGATAGAAAGAGTAAAGCCGGTATTTGAAAATTTATATGCCTGTGGTAAAAAGTGAGATACTTACATTTGATAACATAAAATTTTAGATCTCTTTAGGTACAAATTTTACATAACTGATTTAATATTTTATTTTTACGATATTTACATTTGATATATTTATTGACAATTTATAATATTTGGGTAAAAAAAAAGTCGTCTTGGTAACATACTAGTAAAATTTCATATTTGGCGGGGATAATACTTCTTGAAAACAAATGTCTGTGACAAGAAGCCAAAGCAAGGACAACAAAAAACAAAAAGAACATTCAGACCAAGAAGATATTTTAGACACGACAATCATGGCATCAGAACAGCAAGAATTATCAGGAATAGATAAACTATTACAACTGATGCAACTCCAGTCACAAAAACTGGATGACAATCAACGAAAAGTGGATCGAAAAATGGATGAAACACAACAAAAATTGGATCAGAAAATGGATAAAGTGGAGAAAAAAATGGATGACAATCAACAGGAAACAAAACAAGCGATAGAAGAGAACAATAAGAAAATAGAGGAACGCATAGAAAAGTATGAAATGAAAATTAAAGATCACATGCAAAAACAAGAAATGAGAATGAAGGACCACATGAAAGAACAAGAAATGAAAATTCAAAATAAAATGAAGGAGTTAACGAATTGCCAGAAAAAAGAAATGGAAAGTTTGGAAAACAAGTTGGAAAACGCTATTCAAGCAATCAGAGAAGAAATGGAAAGAAAGATTGCGGAAATCAATATTCAACAAAATGTAGGAGAAAGAAGAGAAATGGTTATAAATAGCACAGATGACGTGAAGATAAGGTTTGGCGGGGATGTAAGAAGATTAGACCCAGTGCCGTTCATAAATAGCTTGAAAAAGAAAACACAGCACATCGGAAGTTTCGAAACAGCAAAAGAAACTATCAGAAACCATCTCAAAAATGAAGCAAGCCTATGGTTCGATTGCAAAGAAGAAGAATTTGACAGTTGGCAACAATTTGAACAAAAATTTTTGAATTATTTCTGGGGAAAAGTCCAACAATTGGAAATTAACAAGGAATTGCAAAATGGGAAATACAATGATAGGATGGGTATATCAGAAAGGACATATGCATTACAAATTTACTATAACGCAAAACATTTACAATATAATTACTCATCGGAACAATTAGTCGAACTGATTGCAAGACATTTCGAAGAAACGCTGGAAGACCATATCACATTGCAAAACTACAAAGACATAGATAGTTTATGCCAATTCCTACAAATAAGAGAATTGCGTTTAAGAGAAAGAAAATCAAGAAGGTCGCGAGAAGATTACAGGCCCCGAGAAACACAGGAGTACAGAGATAGAAATGAAAATAGGAGGGACTATACAAGACGAGATTTTAATCCCAGAAGGGAAAACGAAAATAGAGACAACGGAAGAGGAAATTATGAACAAAGAAATAGGCAATGGAATGAGGACAGAAATCGAGAATACCAGAATAGAAACACCACACGCTCAAATCAAGAAAACAGAAATAATGGTAGACAAAATGAACAGGGATATCGAGAAAACCGAAACAGATCCGACAGACCAAGAGAAAATAGAAGAGAAGTTAATAATACCCAGACAGATGGATATGACGGAGAGAGACATTATGACGAAAATATAAACAACGATGAGCAACCGGCGTTTTTTCACGAAGGCGCTCACTAAAAACCAAAAATCAAACAGGAATCTTTTGTAACCCCAAGGATTTTATTAAATTGGCAAGAAACAACGAAAAGAAAAATGGAGTAAATTTAAAATTTGTGGATGGATTTATCAACGAGAAACCAATTAAAATTATGATAGACACTGGATCTGAAATAACATTGGTCAACAGAAAACTAATAGAAGAAGTTAACTTAACAAATTTAATTTACAAAATATCTAGGGTAAATTTAGTGGGCGCAAACAAACGGACATTGGCAACTATAAATGAAGGCATACGAGTAATGGTATGACTGGGTAAGAAGATGTATGCACTACAATGTGTAATAATGCCAAACATGTCACATGACATGATAGTAGGAGTTGACGAATTGGCAGAAAAACATGTAGTGATAAATTTTAAAAATAATACGATGAATCTAACAGAAGAAAAAGAAGAAGAACAGGACAAGGAACAGGAGAAACAAAATACGGACGAACCAGGTAAAGAACAAACAGTGGAAATGAATTTGGCAACGAAGCAAGGACAAAGAAGAAAAGGGAGAAAAAGTCAGAAAAAGACAAAAGAAAATGAAACCTGTGGCTCCTCAAAAGAAGAGTTGAGCCCAGAAGAAGAAAATTTGAGAGTATCAGAAACAAAGGAAACCTGGGATTCCTCAAAAGAAGAGACGAGCGCAGGAGAAGAAGAAATAAAGCAAAAAAATGAAAGCGAAAAAGATATGATCGAAACAGTGGCATTTGAAGAGGAGGCATATGAAAACGAGGATGCAGAATACACGATAAAAGTATGTGAAAAATCGGAGGAAAAAGACAGAAGATTAATATGGGAAAAAGGGAAAGACAACATAATAGCCGACACTCTAACACAGGATGAGGACACTGAAAATAAGGAAACAATTACTCTACAGGTGGGACTAATTAGAGTAATACAAGAAGAAGGGGTATAAGACGTAGATTAAAGTAAGGAAATATACAGGGAGTTGGTTTTGCCTCGAGAAAATTTATTTAAAAATGCAGATAAATTTTATCGAATACAAGGCGGGGATTTGTTATATTTCTATTTGATATAAAAATTAAAATTTGATAATTATAAACAAAATTCAATTTAATATAAAATATTTTCAATTTTCTCAACCACGGGCATATAAATTTAGAACACCCTGTATACAACAAATTGTTATATTTAATTTTAAGAAGTGATTAGAATAAGCGTACGAAACTCGGAACAATGTGCTTAGATAAACAAAGTGAATGACGCGTACCATTATCGTTCTTCTCGGAAGGTCGATCATTAGCCTATGCTAAATAAAACTCAGTGAAATAGATGATAGTTCATTATCGTTTTTCGCGGAAGGTTTCGATCATTAGCCTATGCTAAATAAGACTCATTTGAAAGAGAGAATAGGTCATTAAAATTTGTAAATAGTTAGAAAGTATTTTAGAATGGGAATTAAATATTTTCTTTTGAAATCCATTAAGCATATTTAGAAAGATTAAAAATTTGTTTTTGAGGAATATTACGAATGAGAGTTGGTGGTGGAAGATTGATTTGTGGGTCTGGAAGGGATATTTAGAAAGTAGGTGAATGAATGACAGAGTGAAGGCAGAATGTTTTGAGCTGTCGAGAAGTGAAGTCGAGTAGTAGACGGTAGTGTTCGAGGAGTGAGAAAGCCGGTGTGGTTCCGTGAGTGTGGAGTATCTATCGTGGAACGAGAAGTAGGCCAGGTCGAGAGTAAAAGAACCTCCTTGAGCCCAGAGTGTCCCGGTAGCTGATAGCAGTTTCGAAAAAGGTAGAACACAGCATCACGACAAAAGCAGGAACGAGAGCTATTCGAGCTAGTTTTTCAAAGGAGAACATCACTGGAAGCCAGGACGAGGTTTGATCGCAGCCAAGGATAGCAGGAAAGGGTCTTGTGTGAGGACATTTTCAGTTCACCAGGAAAAGGTCAGTCTCATTTGTTTGGACATGAATGTATGGGTTTTCGTATTAAATTCCACATAAAAAATTGAATAACATAATCAATAATATCAGAAAAGCTTCATCAAACTTAAATAGAGTTGTTCCTAATAACTCCTAATAGTTAAATGTTAATAAAAACTTTCAATTGAAAACCAAAAGGAAATAAGATTCCCATTTGTAAATGTTATGTTTAAGAATAATAAGAAATAGCAAATATTAAGCATTGATTGCCTTTTTAAATAAAATAAAAAATATTTTGATTATAATTGTAACCCATATGTGTATTTTTTTTACTCTTTTCTTTTCTATCCCGATTAGGAACCATTAAGAAATATTTAGAAGCCACGGAAGTAAGTAATTAATTTATAATTCGCCCTGAGATTGAAAACATATTGATATGTGATCTGGTTAATTAATTAGATTAGTATTAATACATTGATTAAATTAAGTAACATATAAGAATATTATCTCATATCAATAATAAAGATCACATCAATATATATACATAGTCAGATACAAAAAATATCTTCGCTTAGAATGGAGAGGATATATTATACAGAGACGCCCACGCTTAGGTATGCTGAGAAGTATAACTAACTGAAAACCACTGTGGCCGAGGTGTAGTGGAAAGCTTAGAAGAAGATGGCTGGATGATGTAGAAGAAGATATAAGACCAATAAATGTTAAAGACTGGAAAGTGCAAGGACAGGAAGAAATAGAAAAGAGTCACGAGAGGAGTAAAGATACACAGCAAGCTATAAATAACATAGAGGAATAATCCACCTCACCCAAGAATATGATTTTGAATGCCATGGCGTTATCTATAATCCCTAGCAATTATAATCCTTAATGAATTAATGAATGTAGTTTGAATGCCGTATTTAATAATTACTAGTTTTTACAATCGACTACTAATCGAGTACAATCAGGCATATAAAACGGTTACTAGAACAAAGCGGTGGGAAGCCTTGAAAGACCTGAATATTGACAATCACCTTTTGCAGATTATCATAGAAGTGTACAGGAATAATACAGTACAAGTTAGAAAGAGAGAAGTATTGTCGCTCTCCATTAATGTCACAAAAGACCTTAGAGAGGGTTGTAGTATGTCTCCTCTTTTGTTTAATTTGTATGTTGAAGTAGCCCTTAGAAGCTAGAAGAAGGGATGTGGTCGAATGGGTATTCCAGTTAATGATAACACCCTTGTCTCTCTTAGTTCTGCAGATGATCAAGTCGTGATAGGTCAAGATGCTTTCGACCTAGAATTTATAATAAAAAGGTTGTATCATGAGTATCAAAAGTGGAGACTGCAAGTGAGTCTAACAAAAACAGGGTATTTGGTAGTAAACAAAGAGGCTCGGTTTCAAAGTCCTTGTCAATAATGACATTAATATTATTTAGGTGGAAACATTTAAATACCTGGAACTATTGCTTGACAAGACCGGATTGTGGGAAGCAGAGATAAAGAAGAATCCGGAAAGGCATGCAAATTGTGGGAAGCTTGAATTTATTTTGGTGGAATAAGAATATTTCTAATCAAAACAAGAAAAGGGCAGATCAATAGTGGAGTCGGTAAGTCGGTACGATGTTATGGTTCGGAAGTATGGACTCTCAACGCAGATCTGAAGAGAATGCTACTAGCCGTAGAAATGGACTATATAAGAAGAATTAAAATCTAGTGTCGGAACTCGAAAGGAGTCTGCATCAGAAAGAAGTCGCCCTTGCTGCATTTTTAGATATAGAAGGTGCATTTGATAATACCTCGATCGAGTCTATACACAGCGCACTGGTGAGGAAGAAAATCAACAATACAACATGCAAGTGGATTATTCAGATGCTTCAGAGAAGAATAATATCCACAGATACGCATGAAGATACCATAAAACTGAGGGCAACTCTAAGGGATGCCCTCAAAGCGGTGTATTGTCACCGTCATTATGGAACATAGTTGTCGATGATCTGATTCATGGGCTAAGCGCCCAAGGAATCTGGGTCCAGGGTTTCGCAAATGATATCGTAATAGTAACTAGGGGAAAATTTCCCAGCACTGTTGCGTTTCAGATGCGATATGCCCTTCACAACGTAGAGAACTGGTGTCTGAAAGAGAACCTCTCCGTGAACCCTTCTAAAACTAAACTGGTAGCCTTTACAAATAAGAGGAAGCTTACTGGACTGAGTGAGCTGAAATTATTTGGAGAGGTACTGGAAAGAACCAATGAGGTTAAGTATCTAGGGGTAACCCTGGATTCGAAACTCAATTGGAATACTCATATTACCAATATAACCAATAGGGCTAAGCGACTCTTCTGGAACTGCAGACGAGTTGTAGGTAAAACCTGGGGATTGAAACCAATGGTGGTATGTTGGTTGTACACATCAGTGATACGACCGACAGTCACTGATGGGTCAGTACTCTGGTGGAGAAAGACGGCTTTGCAATCTTGTGTGACCACTCTCACCACCCTACAGAGACAAGCGCTTCTAAATATAACAGGAGCCTTGAATAGTACAGGAACGGCTTCACTAGAGGCTATCACAGGTCTCCCTCCGCTGGAATTATATATTTCGGCGGTAGTCTTTATGACCATCCTGAGATTCAAAGCAAACAATACTTGGAGGCCAAATTATGTATTGAATAGCCACACAAACATTACTGGGACTATACTTGAGGAATCCAACTTTATGATGATCTCAGATATGATGACACCAGAACTAATCTTCACTGAGAAGATTAACATAATTATACCATCTAGAGAACAAAAAGTCCCAAACATTAATGGGGACTTAATATGGTTCACTGATGGATCTAAAACTGCCCATGGTACTGGATCAGGAGTCTTTGGGCAAACATGTAACTATAATAAATCTTAGAGCCTAGGTAAACATACAACGGTGATCCAGGCTGAAGTGTCTAGTTTGGTGGCCTGCATTGATGAAATCATTGATGAAGACCCTAAAGCTAAGAGAATCAACATTTACACAGATAGCCAATCGGCTATTCTGGCTGTAAAGGACCCTCTCACTAAATCAAAACTGGTGAAAAACTGCAAAGATCTCCTCAATAAACTGGCAAAAGACAATAAAGTGTCTTTAATATGGGTGCCGTGTCATGAAGGGGTGCATGGGAACGAACGAGCATATATGTTAGCGAAACAAGGCTCGAGAGAAACTTTTGAAGGCCCAGAAACTTTCTGCGGCATCACTAAAGATGCTATGAAAAACGAGGTTCAGAAATGGCTGATAAAGAATCATCAAAATAAATGGAGAACCACTCAAGGGCAAATCCAGACTAAAAAAATAATCAAGAATATTGATAAACAACTCTCGAACAATTTGATAAACCTCAATAAACGAGAGATCAAAACGGTCACTGAAATGGTGACTGGACATTGCCGTTTAAGAAATCACCTATAAAAACTAGGTAAGGTGAATGAACCATGGTGCAGAAAGTGCGAAATGAAAGAAGAAACTGCCATACACACACTATGCCATTGCAGTGTGCTAGGTGATGTAAGGCAGGACTTCACTGATCAAATGAGGTTTGAACCAGAAAAGATCCTAAAACTACCAATAAGGAAACTGTTGGCCTTCGTTGAGGCCACATGACTTATTAAAGTTTAAGGAGAAGAACAGGGTTTGGTACAAAGGTCTTATGACCAAGTGCCAGAGACTAACGAGTCTCGCCTGAGTTAAGAAGAAGAAGAAGAAGAAGAAGAAGAATATGAAGAGAAGAATTGCAAGAATTTCAAGATGGGAAAGGAAAAACTGACGAAGAAGTAAGAACAAGAATGAACGCTGAGGAAACGGTAGTAGATAGAATAGAAAGAAGATCATTAAAATGGTTTTTACACCTATTAAGAATGCCTGAATAACATTGGCCTAAACAAATATTTCAGTGGAGACCACCAGGAAGAAGAAAGCGGGGTAGACCGCGAAGATCGTGGAACGAGAGCGTCAGGAGATCGATGTATGACGGCAATTTACAAGAAGACGATACCTTGGACAGAGAGGTTTGGCAAAAGATGACAGGAATACGCAAGATGCTGTTAACAATTGAATAATTATTGTAAAATAATTGTACCCGTAATAAATAATAAATGATAGTATTTACAATTAATGTGACCCCAGTTAATGTTCAATTTCTAGTCCAGCAATGTAACATGATATACGAAAAAAAAACGCAGATTTTAAATAAGTTAACTTAAAAATTATGTTCACATTTCTTGTTCGCGTGTATTTACTAGTAAGAATTAATATCATTTCATGTTTAAATAAAATTACTTAGAAACCCGCAATACAAAAGACCTAATCATTCTTCGTTTCCGTTTAGCATATCGAAAAAACGCCGGAAACTTTTCGCTAAGTGAGAAATATCTTAATCGAGGTGACAGGAAATATTTATTAGTCTGTTTATTGATGACAGCTTTCAGAGAAACCTTTAGCCAAATAAAATATTTTGTTATATATAATGTACTCAGAAATATATTGAGTACACTGAAAAAGTGTTACACAAATTGAAAACATGACTACAAAAGTGCAAAAAAATCGATCCACTGAAAAATTTGGTCATTTTTTATTTTCTTTGGTCTCGAATTTCCTAAACCTGTGGTTCAATTTAAGTGATTTTTTTACCATGTTATAAGCCTTATTCATTAACAATAATGCTGTAATAATATTATTGCTAGACAGGTAAACTGTTATTGTATACCGGGTGTACGAATCAAACTGTGTTTTTTTCTCAAAGTTCGCATCACCCTGTGGACTATTCTAGCATTTATAAAATACCTAAATTTAAACCCAACTATAGCCTCAGGTTTTCTTAACATTCTATTTTTCGTTTCATTCGCTTATGTTGGATAATAGAAAAGTTAGGTACTTTAACAACTGGCCATGTTCGTCATCAGTACAGGGTGTTTCTAAATGAGTGCAACAAACTTTAAGGGGTAATAATTCTGCATGCAAAAATAAGACCGTTTGAATATATTCTTATAATCATATATGTCCACAAACGCTTCGTTTCCAAAATACGGGATGTTAAATTGTTTTTACAAACTGACGATTTATTTATTGCTTTAAAGCCAGTTGGGATATGGAACTCAAATTTGGTGGGTTTTAAGACGTAGTTATTGCACATTTTTTGACATACAATTAAGAATTTAATATTCACCATTGTCGCGCAAACGGGTATTATGACCAATAGTCATAATAATGTCAAATAGTCGAAACCGAGGCAAAGATGAAAAATGTCAGAAGCATTAAAAATTAGAGGAGGTATTATATTACTTAAAAAAATAAATCTACTTTTTAATATCTGCCTTCACAACGCCAATATTCCAATAAACTGGAACAACGCTACCATGATTATATTAGATTAAGCAGGAGACAACTCAAATTTAGAGAATTACAGACCGATTAGCCTGCTCAGTCGTATATATATAAGTTGTTTACACTAATAATTATTGTAAAAAGAATGGAAAGAAAATCAGAGACTTATCAGCCAACAGAACAAGCCGGATTCCGAAAAAGTTACGGAACGAATGACCATCTACAAAGCATAAAAACCCTAATAGAGAAAGTAATGGAATACAGTAAACCTCTAGTGCCAATATTTATCTTCTTCTTGCTTCTTGTACATAGGCTTTAAAGCATTCTTTAATGTTAGCCTCCTAAATTGTTTAAGTTATCGCACCATCTTTTTCTTGGTCTGCCAATACTTTTTCGTCCATTTGGTGACTTATCTCGTGCTATTCGTACTATCCTATCCTCTCCTATTTTAGTAATGTGTTCGTTCCACTCCTGCTTTCGTTTTGTCACCCATCCATTTATGTCTTCTACATTGCATGATCTTCTTATGTTTTCGATTCTCTCCCTATCCAACAGACTCTTCCCTGATATTTGTCGGAGTATTTTAATCTCTGTTGTTTCTAGTAGTCGTCTCGTTTTAAATGTGTCAGGTCTTGTCTACGCCGTGTATGTCTATATAGGACTAATTGCTGCTTTATAGAATCTTGCTTTTGTGTCTTGTTTTAGGTGTTTGTTCTTCCAGATTGTGTCATTAAGAGATCCCGCCGCTTTACTTGCTTTTAAGCTTTGTTGTCGTACTTCCTCTTCAACATCTCCGTAATTGGTTATATCTATTCCCAGATATCTAAACCTTGCTTCCTGCTTTATTATTTTCCCATCAATTTCGATTTTACATCGTAGTATGTACTTACATGTTGTCATACATTTGGTTTTTTCTGCTGATCAGAATATTGTATTTCTTGGCTGTTGTATTGAAGATATGTGCTAATCTTTGGAGATCGTCTTCTGTCCCGGCGATCAATGCGGCGCCGTCTGAATAACATAATATTTGGATTTCTTTGTTCCCCATTCTGTAACCATGACCTTTACGTACTTCTTCTATTACATGATGCTAGTATATTATAGTATGTTAATATTTATCGATTTTCACAAAGCCGTTGACACAGTTGAGCTAAAAAAAAACTACAGTCGCTTAAAGACGACATCAAAAGAATCGATGCACAGAATTCTGCATGAAGCTCAAGAACGACAGAACTAGAACAAATTAGGGGAGGCCTATGCTCAATTTTGGACGCAAAAGGCTGAATGATGGAGAGGATGGTAGTGAAAGCATAATCATCATCACCCTGAGTTGTGAGGTCCGACCAGAAGAAGAAAAATGAAGTCATGCGTTATGCGTTCTTATGTATACCTGTATTTTTGTATTCGTTTCTTGACCCATTTATCAGAAAGTTTACGTAGTTTTTAAAACTTACTAAATTACTGGTTTAGATTTTGTTCCTAATATATGTACTTCATTTCATTCTATTAATTAACCATTTTAGAATTGCATGTAAGTCACAAATAATTACTTCAAAACTAGACAAAACATAAATTGAACCAACATCACTCATATTTCAGCTAAATATTTCCAACTTTTAAAACTAAACTAAATTGAAAAACATTTTCAACTAAAATTTAAATGAATTTGTGAAAGTAATATAAAATAACTCAACATTGATTCCTGAACACTCGTCTCTAACGGCACTTTCATGGTTGTCGTCTGGGACATGCAAAATCATTTTTACGACTTTTTTTAAATTCTACAAATTTCTGTGACCACTATAAAAGTAGTAGATCTTTACACTTATGACCACAGTTATATTTATATCGTCTTAAATTTTCCGAAAATTACTGCCAATCGTGAGCTGAGACAATTTCAGGTAAACATTTTTATTGCATGAATGATTTTGGCTTAACAAGGTATACGACACAAGAGACTTAAAGCAAAAGCGGAGGTACAGAAGATGATATTAGTATGAGAATACCAAAATCTCAACAAGCATTTAGCATGCTTAACCCTGTTTGGAGGTCTGGAGAATATACTACAAGGACAAAGATCCGAATATTCCAGTCAAATGTTATGTCTGTTCTACTCTTTGGATGTGAAACCTGGAAAGTGACAAAATATCTTACAGACAAATTGCAGGTCTTTGTTAACAAATGTCTACGAAGAATTGTCCGTATTTTCTGGCTAAATACCATCAGAAACGAAGATCTGCTACACCTGACCCAACAAAAGAGGGTAGAAAATGAAATGAAGTCCAGAAAGTGGGGCTGGATAGGTCACACACTCCGAAAAGATAGTTCCAGTATTGCAAAAACTGCCCTAGAGTGGAATACTCAAAGAAAAAGAAAAGGAGGTCGCCCAGCACAAGGAAGTCAAGGAAAGTCTTGGAATGAGGTGAAGGTCCTAGCGCAAAATAGAAGCCGATGGCGCGTTTTCACTGAAGCTCTATGCTCCACTTAGGAGTTCAAGAACTTCTTCTTCATCTTCTTCTTATGCAATCCACTAATGGATATTTGCGATCACGTTTGACCATTTTTCTCTATCCCTTGCAGTATGTATTAGGTCTCCTATGTTTTTTAGTCCTGTCCATTGTTTGACATTACGGAGCCATGACGTTTTCTTCCTGCCCACTCCCCTTCTTCCTTCGATCTTTCCTTCAATTAAGGTTTGCAGAAACTGGTATCTTTCGTTTCTAATTAGGTGCCCCAAGTATGCCGTTTTTCTCTGTTTAATTGTGCATAGCAGTTGTCGTTCTGTACCAATTCTTCTCAGGATTTCTTCATTTGTTATTCTTGCGGTCCAGGGAGCTTTAAGGATTCGTCGATAGATCCACATCTCAAATGCCTCTAGCTTATTCATTGTGTTTATTTTTAATGTCCATCCTTCCATGCCATATAGGAGCACCGACCATATATAGCATTTTGTGAATCTTAGTCTTAGGCTTAGGTAAAAGTCAGAGTTCGTAAAGACGTTTCTGAATTTCATGAATGCACTTCTGGCCCTTTCTATCCGACATTTAATTTCCATATCCGACGTCCAGTCTTCACATAGCCAGGTTCCCAGGTACTTAAACTTTCTTACGCGCTCTACATCTTGGTTGTTATATGCTAGTCTTGCATTTTGATGTTGACATAATTGACGGCTGATTATAAGGAACTTCGTCTTTTTTTATGATGAAGTCCCATGTTCTCGCTATGCTCTCCAATTTTATTAAGAAGGTTTTGGAGGTCTTCTATATTGTCTGCTATTAAGACCGAGTCATCCGCATATCGTATATTATTGACCCAGGTACCATTTACTTTGATGCCGCTTTCGCGCATTCCTCAAGGGCTTCCTGGAAGGTACTTTCTGAATATAAATTGAACAGCAGTGGGGAGAGAATGCATCCCTGTCTTACATTTTTGAGAATTTTTTGAGCTTGCGTTGTTTCATTATCCACCTTGACGACAGCTGTTTGACTCCAGTAAAGAGCTTTTATGCAAACGTTCAAGAACATTATACATATATCAATTTTGCGGAAATGACTGCCAATCGTGAGCTGAGACAATTTCAGGTAAACATTTTTATTGCATGAATGATTTTGGCTCAACAAGGTATACGACACGACAAAATTATTGATTTATATTCTAAAAGTAAAGATGACTCAAATTTGACTACAGAACAGGCCTCCACTATGTGCTTATACGTATTTCGAGTTTAGCTTATCCTCATCAGAGCAGCTGTGTAGAAGCACTAAACAGGAATCAAGTGTTTTCATCCCTTCGGTGTAATTATTAAAGTAATTACAAAATATGAAACTGCACTATCTCTGAATCGTCAGTCAAAATGGAACAGGAACTAAAATTCGAATTATTTATTCTCTATATTTTTAAGCCCAATTCCTCTTCAATGGAAATTGGCTGAAGTGGAATTGGGCGGGCCATAGAGCCAGAATGAAACGGGAGATGGATCCAAAAAATTAAAGTGTGGAGACCAAAAGCAGACAGAAGAAGTAGAGGGAGACCACCTAGACGATGGACAGGCAACGCCGACGTCAAAAGGATTGCTGGGAATTGGTTGCAGGAAGCCCAATATCGGCAAAACTGGAAGAAATTAGGGGAGGCCTATGTTCAATTTTGGAGGCAGAAAGCTGGATGATGATAACATTTTTTAAGATATAATAAAGCAGAATATAAAGCAGTCAAAAATTTGATCCAAGTTACGTGCCTCTACACAGGTGTTCTGATGAAAATAAGTCTGTAGTGGTATAGCAAAACTTTATGAGTTCGATTTGTTGATATTTGACTGTTTGCTTGATATATGTTATCTAGTAACATTTCTTCAAGTTGGTAGAGTTTGGATGTCTATGATGAAGGTAAAACCCTTGAAAAATGAGAATGACTAATATATAAGTAACTTATGATATATAGTAGTTCCATTTTATTTTTGCCCATGTGGGACGACTCATTTTCAAAAAAATTAAATGAAAACATAAAGTGAAACGTACGCCGATGTGTATAGTATATAGTATACAGTATACAAAATGTATATATGTTACCGGCCAAACCCGATTTTAGGACAAACTAGTTTGGCCTAGGCCCTAGGCCAAAGTTTAGTTTGAGTTTAGTTCACGGACAGACAGACAGACGGACAAGCGGACGGACAGATGGACGTGGATAATTCAACATTTTCACATTTTTTGAAAATTGGTGAAAACAATATTAATTCGTACTCGATTTTATTCGTAAGTGTATCTTTTCTTTTAATTTTTGGAGAAAACCTCATCCTTTTATTTATTATTTTTTATATTATTTAATTATTATACAAGAATATATTGATTTATAGCATGTATCAATATCTCCATTCGATGTATCATAATATGATATAATATATCGATGTATAATTTTTTCTCCATCCCTGTTGGGACGTGATTTGGGAATTCCCCGCATGTAAAAGTCCTTATTACATGTTCGCTAAATTACTTTCGTCTCGTCTAAATTGGTTTACACTAGGTCGTACTAGTTTATCCTGAAGTGTGAGTCTTTATTATATCAGGATAAACTAGTTTGGCCTGAAGTATGTGTATTTATATCAGGATGAACTAGTTTGGCCTAGGCCAAACTAGTTGATCCTGAAATCGGGTTTAGCCGGTAACATTATACCCATCGACGTTCGTTTCACTTTATGTTTTGACTTAATTTGTTTGAAAATGAATCGTGACGCATGGGAAAAGTTACAGCGGAAGAAGTATATCCGCCCTTTACTTATTAGGTAGAGCAAAACTTGTTACTTGGTAGGGTAACTAGGTAACTAGGGAGGGTATGTTACTTGATTTCTTATGTTGATTACTTTTCGTTTTTGGTTTGGCAAAACATGATTCAAACTTTCAAAGTGCTCTCCTGAAAAATTTGGTTAAACGCACATATCAGCCTTTGCCAAAACACTACATAAATTCTAAATACGCATAAGCACATATTGGAGGCCCTGTTCTATAATCATGGACGATGGCGAAGCTAAGATATCAACAGCAGAAATAGTCCTACTTCCTTTGGATATTCATCATCCACCTATATCTTTTGAATTTAAGTGTGAATCATGTGTTAACAACCCTGGACTGACTGGTGACGCTTTTTATAGAGATTTACATGCGCTCAACGTCCTAGATGTTACAAGTTTTCTTTCTCAATTTAATTGTGATAATTTGTTCAAAAATAAATCTCTTGATGATATGATCAGTATTTTTTACGATATTATATACTTAACAATTGATCTTTATGTTCCTGGTAAAAAGTATTCAGCAAAGAAATTTCCGGTGTGGTTTTCTCCAGATCTCAAAGTTGCAATTATTCAGAAAAAGAAAGTTCACAAAGAATATCTGAGAACTAAATCCCCCACTAGTTTTAATGAGTTTTCTGCATTAAGGGCTCAATGTAAACGCTTAAAACAACAATGTTATCGTGATTACATTGCATTTACTGAATTAATCTCTCAGGGATAATATTAGAAATTTTTAAAATTTGTTAGTAATAAAAATAGCAAGCCTAATATACCATCAATTGTACACTATAATAATATCATTGGTACTAGTGGTACAGAAATTGTTAATTTGTTTGCTGAATATTTTTCAAAAACTTATAGTGATAGAGATTGTGTTTTGCAGGATAATATTTTAGTTTCTGGTAACATCAATTTATCAAAATTTACTATATCTCAATTTGGCATTTCTATTTCGTCTAAAACTTTCCATTTTGGATAGCAACAAGGGGCCAGGTCCAGATAGTCTTCCACCTTCTTTTTTAAAACACTTAAGCTTTTTACTTTCTAGACCTCTTCTTCTTCTTCTTGTAGTTTCATGGCCTCCACCTCTTAGGTACTTGGCCAGTCCTCGTATTTAGACTAACTGGAAGGGAATCCTCTTTTCAAAGGGTCTGGATTTTTCCATATTCCCTTCTTTAAATTCATTGTGATATGATTTTCAAATAACTATTTTTATTTTATATTTTAATTTGAAATATTGTTAAAAATTGATTGATCTTTCTTAAGGTTTGTTCATTAATATTATGTAGGAGATTTTGTATTGAAATGGGGGTTGGACTTCCTATATTAACAAGTTCCTGATACAGGTCAAATTGATTTGTTTTATTAATTGGGCATTCAAGTAACATATGAGTTATACTTCCTATTTGTCCACATTCACAAAAATGAGTATCACTACAATTAATTTTAAACAAATGATCTGGTGTGTGACAATGGCCCGTTCGCATTCTAATAATTGATGTCAAGTGCTTTCGATCCACAATTGTGAATTTGTGGAACCAAGGGTTTATAGAAAAATCACTTTGGCATTGTTGATACCATTTGCCTTTAGTTTTAAACTGCTTTGTCCATTCAACTTTAAACTCATTTACAATTTTTTGTTTAATAAAAGGCAAAAAGTCAAATTTATCTATTTAAATGTCTGCAGGAACATTTAAAGTATTGCCTATATTTGCCAATTTATCAGCCTCTGTATTCCCCTTTACTCCAGTATGCCCTGGAATCCAAGCTAAGATGATATTAAATCCTGCTTCCATTGACTCAATAATGAGTCTTTTAGTTAGGTTTACAATATGGTTGTTTGTCCCCCAGGTGGTGTTATGTAATTTTTGGATAGCACTTTTAGCATCTGAAAAAATTATTGCTTCTTTAATATTTTTTTCGATACAAACAGACACTGCCTTGTTAATTGCAATAATTTCTGCAGTGCATATTTGAGTGTGCTCATGTAATCTGGGTGCATAGTTATAATTGATTGAAGGTATGTGTACCCCAAAACCTACTGTTCTCGACTCGGGATCTAAAGAACCATCTGTAAATACCCATGTATAATTTACATATGAAGCTGAAAATTCATTAAAAAATTCCTGATGAGTATAGGTTTTCATTTTTTTGTGGGTTGAGAAAATTGTCTGAAATGTTCCCGTAAGATAATTCAGTTCGATCTGAAAGCAGGATTTAATGTTCTCTTTATATAGATTAATAAGTTATTTGTCAAAATTATTTTTGATTTCAATCAGATATGGTGGCTCTTGTGATTTCCAAAATCCTATTTTATAATTTACTTTGGTTCCCAACTCTGACAGAATGTCGTTCAGTGGATTTTTCAGATCAGCTAGGATTTTTTCTAGACCTCTTTTTCACATTCTTAACCTGTCATTAAAGACAGGGATGTTCCCAACCTACTGTAAAGCTAGCTTTATTACCCCAATACTAAAATATGGAGATAAGTCTTAAGTGAACAATTACCGTCCGATTAGCATTCTGAGTTGTATTCCCAAAGTTTTTGAGAGCCTTGTATGTGACTATTTGTCAGCAAGTTTAAAAGGCTGTTTTATCGACCAGTAATTTGGATTTCTCTTTAGCCGCTCCACTGAACTTAATTTATTGACATTTACCGACTTTCTTTTGGACTCTCTTGAAGGCGGCTTCCAGGTTCATGCTGTATACACAGACTTTACAAAGGCGTTTGACCGGGTAAATCACAAGATTTTAATCAATAAGTTTAGACGTCTGTGTATCCAGGGTGAACTTTTAGAATGGTTATTATCCTACCTATCTGAAAGAATACAAATAGTACGTGTTCAGGGTTTTCAATCGTTTAAAATTAAGGTACGTTCAGGAGTGCCACAAGGGTCACATATGGGACCCCTTCTATTCAATATCTATGTTAATGATAATCCCTCCTGTTTCCACTTTGCTTTTTTCCTAATGTTTGCTGACGATTTAAAATTATATTTGGAAATCGAGAATGATGGTGACTATCAAAAATTACAATCCGACTTGTATCGGTTGAGCTATTGGTGTGATAGCAACGGAATGGAACTTAATGTTAAAATGTGTCACTTAATGGATTTTGGTCGAAATGGAACTCCTACAAATCATATCTATACTATTAAGGATTGTCCTTTAGACTCCGTATCTCAGATAAAAGACCTAGGTGTTGTACTCGATTCCAGCTTATCCTATATCCCCCATATCTCATCTATTGTCTCAAAATCACTTCAACTTTTAGGGTTTATTAAACGTTGTGCTAAAGACTTTCTAAATATCCCATCCATAAAAATATTGTATTGTTCACTTGTGAGACCTCACCTAGATTACTGTTCATGTGTTTGGTCTCCACACTATAACACCCATATTCTAGCTATCGAGAGAGTTCAGCACAAGTTCTTAAGATTTGTTGCATTTAAACAAAACCATAGGGTTGATGAAATTAACTATTCTAATATAGAAAAGTTTTTCAACATAACCTCTATCCAAATCCGACACATGCATAAGGCTCTCACAATGTTTTATAATATACTACACTCCAATAATTTTGGTCCTCAACTATTGGAGAAAATTAGCCTTCATGTACCCAGTAGCCAAACGAGACTAAATCAACGTTTTTACATTAGACCCGTTCGCACTAACTACGGACACAATTCCTTCATGTCCAGAACACCTAGGTTTGCTAACCAATATTCGGAATGTTTAGATTGTTATAGTTTTCCAAATGAATGTAAAGCTCAGCTTAAAAACTGTGTGTGATAACTAGAGACTGGAAAATATGCACTAAAAAATGTCTAAAATATGCATGCAATATGCATTTTAAA
The DNA here is from genome assembly GCF_917563875.1 of Diabrotica virgifera virgifera. NCBI lineage: Eukaryota > Metazoa > Arthropoda > Insecta > Coleoptera > Chrysomelidae > Diabrotica > Diabrotica virgifera. The sequence continues at coordinate 48,523,284 of NC_065452.1, forward strand.
ACAAGCTGAATATGCACAATTAACATGCAAATATGCATTTATATATGCACTTATTTTTATATGAATAATTTTATGGTTTACGTTAAATACATAAATAAATAAAAAATAATAAAAATAAATAAATAGGTTTGAATTTAAACCAAATTGTATTATTATTTCTTAATATATTTTTTTAACTTCAGGTTTTGTGACAAATAAAACGGCAAAATATTTTATTTTGACCACAAGATAAATAAGAGTACAATAAAATAAATGTACATATTTTTATTGTTACAATATTGATTCATATTTTCTAAACTAATATTATAAAAAGAGTACAATAAAACAAATTTACATATTTTTATTGTTACAATAAATAATCATATATTGATTCATATTTTCTAAACTAATATTATGTCTTCTATCTGTTAATATTTGTTTATAGGCAGAAAAAGATCTCTCAACGTCACAAGATGTAATTGGGGCATATTTAAACTTTGCTATTAGAGACGCATCCATATTAATATTTTCATCGAAGTTTCCAAAATTGATTATATTATTTATTGAACGCAATAAAGTGAAACCCTCATTTTTGTTTAAAACGTCATCAAGTTTATCTTTAATTTTTACTCCAATTTCCCCATTCAGATTTGTTATTTTCTGTTTAACCGAATCAACAATAGACATACTATTGTGAAGACATAAATTTTGAGCCTCTAATTTTGTAATTGAACTTTCAATGATATCGAAATTCGATTTTATATACAACAATTGATTTTTAATAGACTTTTCTTTAAAAATATTTTGACAGTTATCAATAGCGGTACAAGTCGGATCAAAACTTGAAATAACGCTTTTGATGTCGTCGTAGTGTTCAGATAAAAATATAGCACTTTTAAGCCAAGTTCCCCATCTGGTTAATACTGGTTCTGGTGGTAAAGGAATATCGGGAAGCATCTCCCTATATACCTGTACACGTAGTGGTGCTTTCAGAAATACTTTTTTTACATTATTTATTAAGGTGTTTACATTGGGAAATTCAATTCTAACTTTCTCTGCAACTCTGTTTAGGCCGTGCGCCAAACATGTACAGTGAATTAAATTAGGGAAAAAGATTTTAAGATTGGATGCAGCTTTCATCATATATGAGGCGGCATCACTAAGCATTAATAATATTTTTTCAAATGGTACTTGATCAGGTAAAAAAAAATTTGTTAGGGATTCGTTAACAAATCTAGCTATTGTAGCATAGTTTGTTTTTTCCAAACATTTTACACTAATTAAGTATGAGTTTTTAAAATCGCCAGAGTCGTTAAGAACTCCAACAATTAGATTCGCAATTTGTCGACCCTTTGTATCCGTTGTTTCGTCGACGGAAATCCAAAGATATTCGGCTTTTAACTGATTTTTAATACTCGTCATCACATCTTTGTAACATGCACTGACATATTTTTTCCGAAGAGTTGAAGAACTTGGTATTTGAGCTGGTTTATCTTTAATCTTGCAATAAGTTTTTAAAAAGTTTTGACACGATTTATGTTCTAACTTGTGCAGAGGGATATTGCAGTTCAAAAAAAAATGGCATAAATCCTTTGCAAAGGTTTCTTGCCCAACTGACGTATTCTGAATCTGCAAACTGTTCTGTAGAATCTGCTGGCGAGGTTTATTATCATTTTTTGATAGCTTAGTTTGGTGAAGTGAAGTTTTTATGTGTTGAACTACTTGGAATTTCTTTTGACATGGAATCTGGAATATAATGATAATGATGTTTTAGATGTTTTCGTAAATAGATACCTACATTAAAATGATCAAACTTTTTAAACCTCCCCCAATTTTTTTTTATTTCTCAAAGTGAAATTGAAATCGTCAAACAATAAAGTACAGTCAGTGTACCGTAGTATACAGGGTGGGCCACTCTCAACACTTCGCTCTGTATAAGCCAAACCGTTGCGAACTTTAAAAAACAGTTTTTGAAGAAATGGGACGGTTTGTCATTTTAGAATAGACAGACACATAGATGTGCAAAGAAGTTTGATAAGTTTAAAAATCTATTGAAGTGGAGAACTTACCTTTTTATCACAAATGGTGCAAAACATACTTTCACTGTCGATAACTTTTAGATGATTGTTACTTCCAATCCAACTTCTGAGAAGACTTGATTTTTCCCTTGCTACTTTAGGCATTTTCACAATAATAATAAAATGATTTTTTTACACAGTATAGTCAATAACTTGCAATCACAAAAGTTGAATAATCGGCGATTGATTTAAGACTAACCATTCATAAAATAAAATAATCTATCCTACCCTTAAAATGCTTAAAATTTCGTTTTGGTTGGTTTTCCCAGAATAATTCATAGTTGGCCGACACCAGCAGAAAGTACAGGTAATATTTGTAATGTTATTCAAAATATAATCGGTATTTACTTAGGTAATTTGTAAATTCTGAGAAGTCTATAAATCTTAAATATCCGGATAATGATACCTGCAGCTATAAATAACGCCCATTATGTTTATGGGTACAACAACAAAGGAGCTTAACAGCAAAATATTTACTTTCACATTTTATTTTAATGGATGTTGATGTTACTAATATATACCTTATTTTTAATTGGGGTAGAGTAAATTCCCATCAAAATATGCATTTATATGCTCTTAAATCTCCAAATATGCAAGGCATATGCATTTATGAAAAACATGAGAAATATGCAGCATATATATGCATATGCATTTTGCATATAATCCAGTCTTTAGTGATAACTTAATATCCTTGTGTTTAGTACATCTTTTGTTAATGATTGTTATTCAATGTTCCTAGTTTGTATGATTAAAATTTTTAAATTTACTTTAGGTTAGGTTATAAATCTCCTGTGATTAATGTTTATAATGTATTTTAATTGGGTGATTGCCCGTTGATAAATAAAATAAAATAAATAATCACATCTGAATCATCTTTCTTTTAGTTTATTTCACTTTTGTGGGTATAAAAGGAATTAATTCGCTCAAGATTATTATCACGGTGAATGAAAGGTCGTGAATGCAATAATTATAGGTTTCCTTCTCGAGTATTTCACCACTCTATTCTGCTTTATTTTTCCATCTTAAAAAGCGCACAGGATAAATAATTCGAATTTTAGTTCATGCCCCATTTTAAGTTATGATTAACATTCCTTTTCATTTCCTTTCCACTCCATGTAACTCGAATGATGTGTTAAAATCAACAACAAAATACACACACCCAAACTTATATGGAATCACCTGATATTTTTTATTATTTCGTGCGAATTTAAAAAAACGAACACACGAAGTCAAACAATATTTATTTTATCGCAATTCAATAACAAATATATAACAATTAAAGAAAACAATAAAGTATTTAACAAACAAATTGAAATTAGTTTTATTAAAGTCAATAGCATAAAAAAATTCAATGTAAAACGAATAATGTTTAAATTGTTATTTATTTTATTTTTTTGTTTTTTTTTTGTAGTCAGTGTTATCACCTCTTGTCCTTATGCAAGCTTGAGTTTACGTGGGCACGCTCCTAATCAAATTATCAACATTTTGTTGTGGTAGGTTGCTCCATCCTTCAGGATCAGCTTGTACTAGCCGTGAGGTGTTTTGTGGATTATCATGGCGAGCTCTAATTTTCTTTTAAGCATATCCCACAAATTCTCTATAGGGTTAAGCTCGGGTGAGCAAGCAGGCCACTCCAAACAAAAGATACCTTCTGCTTCAATGATGTCTCTAGTCACTCTAGTGGTATGTGGAGGTCCATTATCATGCAAGAAAATTAAATTTTCTCCTTTTGCACCTCTCCAGAGCCTAACTACAGTTATCAACATACCTGTGAGCAGTTACAGTTGATTGGATCAAAATTAAAGGAGTTTTTTACGGATCACAATTCCTCTCCAGAACATTACACTTCCTCTTGTATACAGGGTGAGTCACCACTAACGGGACGAAAGATTACAGCGAAATGGTAAAAGTTTAAAAAAAAAATTTAAATTAGTAGTTTGTAAGTTGATAAAAGCTACATTTAAAAATTATTTTGAAATATACAGGGTGTCCCAATAAATGACGGCGGCGTATCAAAGTTATATTTTTTCTTATGGAACACCCTATATTTTATTGTATTTTTAATTGTCCGCAAAAAATAAGGTATAGTTTCATAAGGCTTCCCTATACCTATGTACAGAGTGTTCTGAGCTATGTTGACTTTTCTTAAAATGTAGAGTTTTAAAAAAAGACTTATTCTCAAGTTAATTATGAAATTATGAAAAAATTACTTTTACATTTAAATAGTTGGATATTGGTTGAATGTATTCTATAATTGATTATTACACATTTATATACAGGGTGTTCAAAATTTGCAGTTTCATTATTGGATTATTCAATGTGTCCTATGATGCTTATTTTAAATAGAACACCATACATATTAGTAAATAATTATACTAAACAAATTTACCTCTTTCGAACGGTATGTGGATGTCCTATACCTAGGTCTCATAGTTATTGCGTAATTTACAATTATTTAAATTCTTAATCTGTAAATCGATTTTAAAACAAAAGATGTAGTTATTTAATGTCATTGTATCGCATTGTCATTTTATGACAGTACGTTTTGGTAATTATCTTATAATTAATTGTATTCCATGATTGATTATTAGGTATCCATTTATTTACAGTGTTCAAAATTTACAGTTTCATTATTGGATTATTCAATGTTTTATATGATGCTTATTTTAAATAGAACACCGTATGGCGTATATTAATAAATTATTATACTAAACACAGGTTCCTCTTTCGAATGGTATATGGATGTTCTATAACTAGGAGTCATAGTTTTTGCGTAATTTACAATTTTCTTAAACGGTAAATCGATTTTAAAAATATTTATTTTAGAGTCACTCTCGATTTTTAAACCCATCATCTTGACATAGTTGGTATGAACGAGTGTAGTTGTAAATAAAGATGTATATTTTTAGTTGCTGATTTGAAAAATAAATTTTGTCCCTATTGAAAATAATTAAATACATAACGAAACAAAGAATTTTATTAAAACAAATACATAAATAATACAAAATGAATCACAACTTACTATAAGTAAAAAATGATCAGTTATGTAATAGATGTTCAAAATGTTTGCTATCTTGTGCAATACAACAAGCGATTTTATCTTCAAATGATTTGCTTACATTATTTAACATAGGTGGTGTTATGGACGCAAAAGCGTTCGAAATTCTTAATTTCATATCATCTGGAGTAGTAGCAACTGTAGCATATACAATATTTTTAATATAACACCATTTAAAAAATCCATCTTTTTTCAATCCTGGTGACCTGGGTGACTTTCGTAGATAGCGTGATTGTTCATTTTTAGGAACAATTAAATTTGAATATTATACACGGATGTTTATATTTTTGATAATTACCAGACCATACTGTCATAAAATGACAATGTCATACAATGACATTAATTAACTAACTACATATTATTCTGTTTTAAAATCGATTTACAGATTAAGAATTTAAATAATTACAAATTACGCAAAAACTATGAGACCTAGGTATAGGACATCCATACACAATTCGAAAGAGGTAAATCTGTTTAGTATAATTATTTATTAATATACATGGTGTTCTATTTAAAATAAGCATAATATGACATATTGAATAATCCAATAACGAAACTGTAAATTTTGAACACTCTGTGCTATTTAAATGTAAAAGTAATTTTTTTATAGTTTTTTAAATAACTTGAGAACAAGCCTTCTTTTAAAACTTTAAATTTTAAGAAAAGTCAACATAACTCAGAACACTCTGTACATGGGTATAGGGAAGCCTTTTAAAACTATACCTTATATTTTACGGACAATTAAAAAATGCAATAAAATACTGGGTAAGAAAAAATAAAACTTTGATACGTCGCCATTTATTGAGACACCCTCTATATTTCAAAATAATTTTAAATTGTAGCTTTTATCAACTTAAAACCTATTAATTTAAAATTTTTTACAAATCTTTTACCATTGTGCTGTAATCTTCCGTCCCGTTAGTGGTGACTCACCCTGTATTTGTGAACAGATCTGACAGTTTTCGTTCTTGCTTGTCTTCCTCGACCTCTAAGTACACGATTTCATGGGTCATCTGATTTTACACAAATCCTGACTTTTCCTGAAAATAGCACATTTTGTTAATTCCCAATGTTCCAGTTATGGTGGTGAAGACACCAATTTAGGCGATCAATCTTGTGCTGCCTGGATAAGTCGGGTGTCCATAATTGTGTCCTGCTGTATACTTCTTGGCACGAACTTCCCTTCTTATCGTTTCAACTGAAAGAGTTACACCTGTAGCTTCCAAAAGCTGCCTTTGGAGCTGCAGGTGAGAAATGGTTGAGTGTCTTAAAACTGAATGGACAATTAAACGATCGTGGCGAGCCGTTATTACTTTTTGGCGACTTTCCCAGCCTTTATTTTTGAGCTTTCCTACTCCTGTTACCTAGCATAGGTATTGGACAGAACGCTCTGTGTTACGTCTGGCTCTACAGCTATGTCCCTCTGAGAACATTACTTGCTCCACAAGACCAATAATCTTTTCCGTTGTAAGTTCTATAACCCCTTTTGACGCATGTTTTAGTTTTTGGGCGCAAAAGTTAGTTTATTTATTTTCGTTCAATTTGCAACTCAAGCAAATAACCTATACCGTACTGAGCTGTACTATCTGATTGTCTTATATGTAGATTTGTTTATTTTCAATAAAACCTTTATTCTTCGCAACAATAACAAGTTTTTTCAAAAGAAATAAATATTACTTTGAAATAAATGGTAATTCCATATAAGTTTGGGTGTGTGTAATTGTTGTGCCTACCTAATATCAACATTTTCGACCTTCTAAATTATATTACTGACAATACCATTTTATTGCCTATTTTAAAATTCTGGAATGGCATATGTAAATTTTCAGTAAAAGCCACGCAGATAAAATTAAATTATGAGAAGAATTATTATGTTTTTTCCAACGTAATAAAACAAGATCCCATCGTAATAAAAAAAATAATTGGAAACCGACTCCTCATTTGGAAATCCAAACATCAAGTTTATTTTATAATTTTGGTTTATCTCTTAACAATATAATGTAGAATAAAAACAAAAATAATGTTAAATTCAGGATCTTTCTACCGAACATAAATTTTCTAAAACAGGACACATAAAATTTCTTTTAGCTTCCGTGTTTTAAAATAATAATAATAATATATTAGCAGTTCGAGCCAATCATTTGGTTTGGTTTGGTTTATAATCTTCCTCAATTTCTGTTTGTTCTTCACTTTTTGATTCCAATTGCTGACATTGAGATACCTCAGATCGTCATTAACTTCATGACTCCATCTGGTCCTAGCCCTTCCTTTTTTTTTCTCATCTACTGTAACGCTTAACAAGAGTTTTGGCCTTCTAACATAGGTCTTTCTTTAGACATATCCTAACCATTTAAGGCTTTGTGCTCTTACTACAATATATTAGGCCCCCTTCCTAATAACACAAAACATTCCAGGAATGTTCCTAGAAGGTACACATAGGACATTGAAAACATTCCTGGAATGTCCCCAAAAGCACACGAACGTCCCTGGAAAGTTCCAGGAAACTGCTGTGTCAGCATTTTAAACATTCCTTGAATGTCTTGTTGGAACATTCCATGAATGTCTACGAATGTTCTTTGAACATTCACAGTATATTTTTTAGACTGAATGTCTTGTTGAAACATTCCATGAATGTCTACGAATGTTCTTAGGACATTTAAAGTATATTTTTTAGACATTCTCTGAAATATATCGTCAGTTATGTGACAATACCTCCTATATGTTTTTTCATGAGTTTTGCAGGAGACGAAAAACATTTTTTAAGGTCACCCAGTGTTTTCATACGTAAATTTTGACTTGTTTTATAGTAAATAGATAGTTGAATTTACTACAAAACAAGTCAAAAAATATATGAAAACAGGAGGTGGCCCAAACAAGTTTTTCATCTCCTACAAAATTCATGAAAAAGCAGATAGGAGGTATTGTCACATCACCGACGATATACCAGAAGTATATGTGGCCATACAAAATGATGCATCCTTGATAAATTTCATTTTTATTGCACAAAATCTTGTCATATATTTTTTTCCAAAATCATCACTACGGTGACGATTCATTGTATTGAATTGTACATTACAATTATAATCTGGTCATAACTCTGACCAATGAGCAATTTTAATTTAACCTAAATTACTACTGTTCCTTAAAATGAAGAGCTTACCCCATAGCATCTCGTATCTAATCTAACAGGCACACCTATCACTCAAACTAGTTCAAAAAGGCTTTGTCCTCTTCAATCTTCTAGTTTGCCCAGTAGTATCGAGGAGCTGGATTTCCTCAATATTCTTGTAGGTACTTACGAAGTTGTTGCTTGTGACTTCCAACTTTACTCCAACTTTAAAAACAAATCCAGCCGTAAAATATTTATGTGCCTGAAGGCTTTTGTATGCTTTCATCTGCTGCTTAGAGTAGTAACTGTGAGACTCCACCAGATATGTATAAATATCTATAATAGTAATTTAGTGGAATGCACTTTATGGTAGAATCCAATTCTGACTGAATTGTATATAAATCTAATCCCCAATTATTTTCAGCTTCAATAAATAGCTAAAACAATAAAAGAAATAATGTTATTGCTTGCAAAATTCATCAATATTGATAAATATCATAGAAAAATGAACAGTAAATAAAAATTGTTTCCCCTACCTTTCTCCAAACATCTGGAGTTTCCAATAATAATTTCCTTAAATAATCACTTTGCAGTGTGGTAAAGTTTAAAAAGTTCACAAAATACAGCAAACGAAATCCAAATGAATCCAAAATAGACAAAATACGACGATAAATAATGAAATGAAATGACATATTTCAAACATAATATAATATATTACAAACATAACCTCTAACCTCTGTAACTTTTTGTATGCCAACCAGAACCAGAAGTCACGTGGTTTGAATTGCCTAAATACATATATACAGGCGCGGCAAATTTGAAAATGAATGCAAATTGAATAGCATATGGCCTCTCTTAAAATATAGGATATTGGTAGTATGTTCATAGAATGTCTTGTGGTAACATTCCACCAATAACTTAATCAGATGTTCACCGAATGTTCCTTGAATATCCAGGACATTCAAACATTAATAGAACTTTGATAGTACATTCCTGGAATGTTTTGTGTTGTTAGGGTTATATAATTATTCTAACTCTGTCTTTTCTTTGTGTCCACTGATTATTTATCACTATTCCCCCAAATATCCTAAGAAGTATTTTTCTTTCCCATTCTTGTAACACTGATATTTAAGTTTTTGTCATTGTCCAGTCTCATGAATCAAACGTAACTATTGGTCTCATTACAGTTTTGTATGTTCTTAATTTAGCTGCTTGGATATATTATATTTTTTCTTTTTCTATGTATATTGAATCCATACCTGCAAGGATTTCCTTGTTTGGGTATCTCATTGAGAACTAGAATACTTAAGTGCTATGTTTTCTCCACCTTGCTCTATGGTGTTGAAGCCTGGACAATGACAGAAGCAACACAAAAGAGAATCCAAGCATTCGAACTCTGGTGTTACCGTAAAATTCTCAGCATATCCTACATGAGCCATACGCCAAATGCTTAAGTCTTGCGGAGGATGAACAAGGAAAGAGAGCTTATGTTTATAATAAAAGAATGGAAAACACAATATTTTGATCACATCGTAAAAAATTAAAATTATGAACAGCTCAAACTTATAATTTCAGGCAAAATCAATAGCAAAAGAGGACCAGGAAGAAGACGCAACTGTTGGCTTAAAAACCTACGACAATTTTCTTCCAAAAATTCTTCTCAATATTCGTCGTTCCCATATTTCAATTTTCTGTTGTAGTTTCTTTGTTAACACCCATGTGTCGCACCCATACGTCATCATAGGTCGCAGGAGAGTTTTATACAGCCTTATTTTTGTATTTCTCGATACCTCTTTGTACTCCTGTAACTTGGGATTTTGAACTCCTGTAATGCCTTCATCAGTTTTGATCTATCTACATTGTCATAAGACCCTTAAAATCCACAAAGAGAAGGTGGGTCGGTATGTCGTATTCATATGCACCAGAAGGAACTTGTTTCAGCATAAATACATGATCACTCGTTGTTCGATTTTTTCTAAAACCAGCTTGATATGTTTTCTGTGGATACTTTTTTTTGGTTGAAATGTTATTTGGTTAAAATGGTTGAAAGTACCTTATATGTGACATTCAGGAGTGCTATTCCTCTATAGTTATCACAACTTGACGGGTCTCCCTTCTTATGTATTAGGTATATTATAGATTTGAACCACTCTTTAGGTATTATTTCCTTTTTCCAGAAATGACATATTAGTTTGTAGATTTTTTCTCTTAGCTAGTCTCCTCCATATTTTAAGTTTTCTGCTACTATCCCGTTTTCTCCAGGGCTATTGTTTTTCATCCCAGTTAAAACTTCCTCAACTTCATCATTAGTTGGTCTTGCAATATCTATTCCATCCATTAGTATTGGCTCTCGTTCATTATCGTTTTCCTCCCACATTTCACCGTTTTCAACTTATTGTATTTGCGATCTACTCCGACTAAGTATATTTTATCTCCCAATCTTCTCGCTTCATTTATTTTTACTTCTATACCCATTTTCTCATCGATAAAATTTTCTACTGCTTCTCTTGTTTGTGCTTTTCCAGTTCAATTGTTTGTAGATAAAGCCAAGTTTTTACCGGAGACATAAAATTTCTTTTAGATTCCGTGTTTTAAAAAGTCCTATAAAATTTTTGGAAGAACACCTAACCAAACTTTATAAATCGTTATAAATTCGTAGAGTAAGATCAACTCTCTGTGCATTAAATTACCCATAAATTTTCGCAAAGGTAATACCCGTAAATTTAATAGTTATCCAAGTCGCGTATATATCCGAAATAGTGAAAAGTTAGATTTATTGTAACTTTAGTGATATCTGAATTTTATATAAATGCCCTAGAAAGTAAAGGGTTAAGTTTACTTAAAACATGCTTGTGACTGCAGATTTTAAAATTTATTATCAGAAATTCGAAAGATTTACTGACCCGCAACTTACAATCGGGCCTTGCTATAAAGCACGTCATTTTAACGGTTTGCACGAAATCCATTTTTTCTAATCGAAACTTTTTTGAACAAAACATCTTGCATGTTGTATACCGACTCCTCGCTAAAATAAAATAAAAACTTTTAAAATAAGGATTAGTTCATACTGCCAAATCTCCTGAAAAATATTCACATTTCACCTTGTTACAGTAGGTATCCCATTTTATTTTAATAGATGTGGTAGGTTGTGAAAAAATTGTGTATCCGTAATTATTTCTCGAAGGATCATCCACATCTTCTTGTCGTAGCACTACAATCCTGGGTAGGTTTGCTGACTGCACAACTCACTTCCATCTCGAGCGGTTGTCCATGATAGTTGGCCATACAGTGGAACCCCTATAAGTCGGCTCCCGATAACCCGGAAGTCCGGCTAACGCGGACCGATTTTTATCAGACAAACATTTAAACAATAAAATTGTATGTAATATAATATTTGAGAGATAATGAGTATAGTGGAACCTCGATAAGTCGGCCCCCGATAACCCGGAAGTCCGGCTAACCCGGACCGATTTTCATCAGACAAACATTTCAACAATAAAAATTTATGTATTATGTTAAAACATTTTATCTGTACCCTCTTCTGGAATGTCTTAAAAATATCGAGTTTCATTGATAAAACTTCGCTTCGACCATATATTGGAGAGATAATGGGTATTTGTGTAATTTGAACTATACGATAGTAAAAATGACTCATGGCACACGGCGGCGGCGGCGGCAGAGCGATGTTAATTATCTGGGGCTATCGCAAACAACAGGCACTTGTTATTCTTTTATTTATTTTCAACTGTCTTTTAAAAAATTATTTTTAAACAATGGTCTTTTAAACAATGAAAGAGCCACTGTTCTTAAATAACATAATATTGTTCCGATGGCAGACAAAATTGACACAACCGACACTGACTGAGATTTTTTACCTAGAAATGAACAATACTCTATACTGTCTATACTATACTCTATACAATTATAGGTAAGTTAGATGTGTACTGTGCATATTTATATTTCATGTTATTTTAATTATAACGGACTTTATCTATAAGTATACCGCATTTTATTAATTTTTACCATACTCTCCGGCTAACCAGGATTTTCGATAACCCGGGTCGGCCGCGGTCCCGATTAATCCGAGTTATCGAGGTTCCACTGTATTTGTATAATTTGAACTATACGATAGTAAACATGACTCATGGCACACGGCGGCAGAGCAACGTTCATTAGCTGGGATTATCGGAAACAACAGGCACCTGTTATTCCTTTATTTATTTCAAACTGTCTTAGCAATAGAGAGTTTTTAAACCCTCTACTTTTTCACGTACCTTAAACGTAAAATTGTATACTTGTCATGCGCATTGAGTAATAAATAAGGGATAACGTGTTTATTTAAAGTAGTTTTTGAATCCTTTCAGAAAACACGCACACAGGTTAACGTTAATTGACATTTGGCAAACGTAACCTATAAAACGGAAGTTGTGTCCTATAACCTATTTTATTGAATTATTTGCCATAATGGAAGAAAATGTATTAAGACGTTCACCAAAGAAAATTTACTACTTGAAGAACACAAAACATCCATCCTAAGTTTAACAAGACAATTCAGTCAAGTGTCAAATTTTTCAAGAAATTGTGTAATTTAGAATTGAAATTAGAACCTGATAGTTTTTAAGAAAAACAAATTTTGATTACAATTTAATACATCGTTACAATATTTTCTACAAATCTTACAAATACGTCATCCCTTAATGACGTGAAGCTTATTTCTACCTTAACCTTCCGATGACCAACCTTTTTTTGTTACACGGATGACCCAGGGGGGGGGGGAATGACCCCAGGTCAAAAATGTAAAAAATGACAATTAACAAAAAAATGAAGTTTTTTTTTATTTTTATTTTTTGGCATGGACTTTATGTCATTTAGCCAGTCGCAACATGAGTATTAGTGTCATGTGTAGTGTGTATGTTGAGTAAGTGTCTTGTTACTTTGCAAATTCGACGTCATTAGCGTAAAACTACTTGGAATTACACATAATAGACGGTATTTTAAATTTTTTTCGTAAAATATAGGGAATTTTTTTATTTCAAAATATGAGGATATCTAGAATGATATTAAAGTCAAATAAAAAAATAATGAGTTAAAAATTGAAAATACTTTTGAATTTATTAAAGAAAAACATACCCTGGGGTCACAATTTCCCCCGCTTGGTCATCCGAAGGTTAATAAGGGGATACCTTATCCGCTAATAAAGTAATACGTTATTTTTCTGTTAATGCGCATGAGCAGAATAACGTATAACGTTTAACGTTACTGAAATAAGGGACTTAAAAACTCTCTACTGTTTAAAAAAGACTAAAAGACTATTTAAAAAATTATTTTTTAAGAAATGGTCTTAGTCTGCACTGTTCTTAAATAACATAACATCGTTCTGATTGTGACCGTATTGTGTGTAGTACAGTCGTATTTCAATTATAACGGAGTTTATCTGTAAGTATACCGTATTTTATTAATTTTTACCATATTCTCCGGATAACTCGGATTTTCGGTAACCCGGATCGGCCGTGGTCCCGATTAAACCGAGTTATCGAAATTCCACTGTATATATTATATTAAAGGCTATATTAAATCTGGCAAATATTATCTCTCTCTCCATTGCATTCGTCCAACTAAAAATATTGATGAACATATTATCACAAGAAAGTCACAGGCTGGTCTTGGACATTAACCTTTCCAAAACCAAAATCATGGTATTCCACAAGAACCCCCATGAACAAATTACACCCAAGATAAAAATAAATGGTATCACCACCCTTCAGAGTTACCAAAGCTTCATAAACCTGGGCAGAGATTTAAATAGTAAGCTAGACCACTCAAAATAAATTAGAAGACGCATTGAAATATCAAGGTCTGGTTTTATGAACATGCGTAAAATGCTCTGTAACCCCAAACTATCAGTTACAATAAGATTGAAAACACTAAAGTGTTATGTGTATTCTCTATTAATATATGGCTGTGAGACCTGGACATTAAAACAGGATGACGTCAGAAAAATGAATTCATTCGAAATGTGGATGTACCGCCGAATGCTAAGAATAAGCTGGACCAGTAGAACTACGAATCTGGTCATACATACAATCAAAATTAGAAAGACGTCATATCTACGACACATAATGCACCATAGGGAATTTGAGCAACTCCAGGTAATATTAGAAGGCAAAATCGAAGATAAAAGTGGTATAGGAAAAAAGAAAAAATTCTCGCTCCGAAACATCAGAGATTGGACCCACAAAACAGGGAATGACCGAATTCATCAAGCCCAGAAAAAGAGACGGCTTTACCTATTGTGCAGAGTGTGCGGTGCACACGAGCGCCGAGCGCCAAAGAGCGGGTCCTTTACTTTGTTTCAACATAAAATATGCTTTACAACCATTAATGAAAAATTACATTGGCACTTAAGCCCGATTTATAGATTGCGGACCGCCCGGCTGTCCGTCCAACGAACGGGCGGCAATATTTTTATTCGTTTGAAGACATAGGTACCGACAATAATTCCGAAATAGGTTGTGGATCTTATAAAGGTAAAAATAAGCTTTGAAGGAATGGATTAAGTATTATATTTAAGTTAACATGTAAATATAAAGTAAAGCGGCTTTTGATTGAAATTATTTAAAAGGAAGATTTTCTTTTATTACCACCACAATTATTGCTACATTTAGCGGAGTCAGAGCTCCTCAAAAATTATCCATATTCAATTTGTTGTTGGTTCTTTTAGTAATACGTAGAAATATAAATTACGTAGTTCATCATTTTATCAACCTCAACCAATTCTCAACCTTACCTCATAGATGAAAAAGTTCATTTTTGATTAAATATTTTTTACAGATTTGGGTGGGTTGTTCTGATGCCGTGAATACCTATTGGCTTCCAACATTCTTAATCTATTATTGCACTATTTGCATCTGGATGTTTGTTTACATTATAAGCGTGCCTAATACCCTCTAATACCCTATGTACTAGTATTAGGTAGGTACTTATTCGACTATTCCATTTTGACTACGCGTCTACCAAAGGGCGCCAGGGCATCAACTGCACACGGGCGCTACATGGGCTAGAGCCGCCTCTGCCCAGAACAGAGAGAAATTTGCCATATTGATTGCCAACCTCAATAGAGAAGGCACTTAAGAGGAGGAGGATTGCATCCGTGGGTATCCTAAGGTCTTCCTTCCTGTGGAGGCTTCCTCCCAGATTTACTTGGCAAAGTAATTATTTGGGAATCTATAGACATGGCCAGCCCATACTAGACGTTGGGATTTAATCTCTTGGGCTACGTCAATTGCCCGATACATCTATTTGACTTCCGCATTTTTTCTCATTCGCTATTGGTTGCTATTCGGGTAGTGATAAACTACGAAGATTCTTCTGGGGATTATTCTCTCAAAATATCTAAGCTTTCTTTAAATTGCTTTGATCAGCGTCCACGTCTTACTCTCACATGGGCATCGATCTAGTCACCGTTTTTTTTTTTCATCATAATATGGATGGAATAACCAATTTTTTTTTTATTTATTAAACACCAATAAGATGCTTAAGAATACTACAATCGGATCAAATAATGTGATCAATGAGCAACTTATTTCTAACCTAAATTACTACTAAAAACTTAAGACTAAGGGCAAACTCAATAGTACCCCTTAGGTTCTGTTAGTATATTGCACAAATGTTAACTTGCACCATCACTTGCACCGTGCACTATTTTTCACTTAACTAACTCGAAGGGTTTCTTCCTCTTGAGTCTTCTGGCTAGATCCGTGTTGTCGAGGAGCTGGATGGCCTCAATATTGACATGTTGAAGAAGTCGTTGTTCGTGACTTTTGGCAAATTTTTCTATGGTCTTGTTAACAGCATCCATGTGTATGTCCCTATGGAGGTCACTGTTCCTATAGTACCATGGAGCGTTCACAATGTTCCTTAGCACTTTGTTTTGGAATCGTTGAATGATGTTTAAATTAGTATTACTATCGCAGCCCCATAGCTGGATGCCCTATGTTCATATAGGTTTTATAATTTTATTTTATTATGTTTTATAATCTGTTTATACAAAAGTATTTTATTGTAAATCGAGAGAGTGGGTTGACTTCCCAATAGCCAATACGTTTTTTTATACTTCATGTTAAGCTGTTCTCGTTTCTTTTTAACATGGACCCTCCAGCGTAGCCTAGCGTCTGGTGTAATACCTAAATATTTTGCGGTATCGACGTATGGTATCTGAGTATTATTAACGTTAACAGGAATGTATTGTTTTTTCTTGTTTGTAAAATTTATATGCACTGACTTCATTTCGTTTAATTTAATTCGCTGGTGTTTAGTCCACTTGTTAAATCTGTTAACAGAGATTTGTAGTTTTCTTGCTGCTTCTTCATGGTTTTCACCTACGGCTAAGACGGCAGTGTCATTAGCAAAGGTAGCTATTGTGTTATGATCTACTTCAGGGATGTCACTAGTGTATAATAGGTATGGGACCGGTCCTATCACACTACCTTGTGGTACACCTGCATTGATTTCCTTTAGTTCCGAGTAGGCTTCTTCTTGCTTAATCCTAAAAACTCTCTCTGATATATGATTCCAATAATTCTGTGTATTGTCTTGGCAAAATCCTGCTTAATTTGTATTTAAGTCCTTCGTGCCATACCTTAACAAAATCTTGCGCCACATCGAGGAAGACAGCGGAGCAAACTTTATTTCCTTCCAGCGACCTCTCTATTATATCCGTTATTTTATGGACTTGGTCGATAGTTGAATGACTTTCTCGAAACCCAAACTGGTGTGATGGAATTAGAGCCTTAGCATCTATAAGAGGTTTCAACTTTTCAGCAAAAGCTTCTCGTATAGCTTTGAAATTACGGATATTAATGAAATCGGTCTGTACGATGATACTGTATTTGGTTGTTTTCCAGAATTAAGGATCATTATGACTTCAGCCACTTTCCATATCGTGGGAATATATTATCTTAATCTGAACCATTTATAAGATATGTCAGTTTTACTATGGCTTTTCTAGGCCAATTCTATTGGAATAACCAATGAAACCGTGTTAATATTCTAAATACTAAGTGCTGTTCCGTGAGCGAAAGATACGTGATTGTTCTCTAGATGTGTAATGTCAAAATCGTTTATCTAGTCCTTTGGAACAGAACCATTAGACTGATAATTATTATTTCCAGAGTTCACCAATCCAAACAATCAGATCATATCCAGGGGCGATATGTGGATCAAATAATACTCTCCTCATGGCTAAAGTTAAGCTTAAACTTAAAGCGCCCAACAAACGAAGAGATACAAAGAATAGAGTCTAGAGAAAGGAGGAAGACTTATTCCAACAAGTACAAAGAAGTATGCCCTCTATTCTTAAGGAGACATCACACGAAATCTGGCCGACTATTAAACATTATACATCAATTAACAGCCCAAAGCTAAATAACCCTATAAAACAGAAACACTGGATAATAGATGAAACCCTGGAAATAATTGAGAATAGAAGAAATCTTTGTCGACGTGATATACATGGTGAAAAGGAAAAGCTAGTTTAAGAAATCCAAACATAGAGAAAAACGGAGATGCAAAGCTGATAAATATAATAGTACATACTATTACAATATATGTAAAGAAACTGAGAGCCACGATCAAAACAATCAGCCGAGAGATCTACGAGTATTTAGAAAATATAATATAACACAACTGCATAACAAGGGGCTTTAAAGCCAGAACTTATGTCACTGAACACCACACAAAAACTCTGAGAACCATCAGACCAGATATAGTAAAGACATCGAGATTGAGCAGACGGAACCTATAATGTCAGGAACTTATTCATCCAATCACTGAAGAATTGGAGAAAAACCTATTATACTTGAGAATGAAATAAGACATGTGATACTTAAACTCAAGTACAATAAGGAGCACTAAGTCCAGACATAATAACGGCAGAAATTCTCAAAGACATAGAAGAAACTGGAAATGGAAAACAATTGCTTCACTTACTCTGTAACAAAATATGGCACTCCAAGCAATGACCTGGCAACTGGACGAAATCTAACATAACGACAATACATAAAAAGGCAACTTCCTAAGCTACCTTCACCCTAAAAACAATGATTCCAGAAGTGTAAAAAAGGAAAATATATCAAATATTAATGATCCTTAAAAAACTCTGACAAAATCGGTCCCTTGAAATTACATTTAAAGGATGTAGTACTTAAGTTATTTATGGGCTCAGAAAATAAACTTCTTTAACTTAGTGCTGTGTTCATAAAAGGATGTGGGTAATATTCTGCAAATTAGATTATTTATTTGTAATCAGATTTTGTACTAAACATTTGTTGATAAATGTTTAGAACAATTTGTTTGCTATTTTCGGGGAAAAAATATTTTTTTTGTACTCGAAAAGCTGGCAATTTTTCATAAGTTAAAAAAATAAGTTGTACGATTAGAGGCGAGGTTAGTCATTTTTTTATTCATAGCGTGTAGCGTGTTTGTTTATAACAATTTTTTATTTATTTTTTTAGTATTTACAATATGTCCTTAACAAAGAACAGTAGGTAAATTATTTGACAGAAAATTGAAAATTTGACCTGTACAGGGAGATCCAGTGATCATCCTCTTTACATAATATAAATTAAAACAAGTTAAAAAGTTTAGTTATTACAGATTATTTGAATCTTCTTGCTAGGTCCACTATTTTGAATCTCTTTAAGCGTCGTACATCATTATGATCATCAGTGAGATTGCTGGCTGCACCTACATTAGGTGCGTTCGCGGGTACAGTTGACAAATTGTCGCCGACAATTTCTAACCTCACTTAATATAAATAATACCGTTAATAGATAAATATACAAGGTATATTTACTTTTAGTTAATATTAATAACTAATTATTAAATTATACTAGGTAAATATACCTTGTATATTTATCTATTAACGATATTATTTATATCATTTTAAAGTGTGCATGCGTTTTGCTGCTAATTTGTCGACGACTAGTCGCCGACAGGCACCCGCGAACGCACATATTGGATCTGTATTTCTCCGATCCGATCCGATCCGAACCGATCCGATCCGATCTGACGTCGGTTTGAAAACAAACTCATGGTATTAAATGCAGAGACATGTTAACCGTAGACAAGGCATACTGAGCAAAAAAGAGTAACGCGCGGCAGTGGATCGGTGGTCTCTCTATCTCTTTTTACTAAGCGATACCGCTCATGTGACGGACAAAGATGCCTAGACCGCTCAGAATGAATATTGACCAATGGCGTCCTTGATATCGGCGTTACACCTCGATGCACAGAGCGGCCCATAACTATAGCCTAATCTACAGGTTATTATATCTATGATTAAATGGCTGCACCTACATTGGATCCGTATTTCTCCGATCCGATATCGGGCGATGAGATAGAAGAAGCTGCAGCAGAGAATCAGTTCGACGTCGGCCGATATCGTATCGGACCGGATCGGAGAAATACGGATCCAGTATAGGTACAGCCATTTAATACCATGAGTTTGTTTTTTAATCCAACTTCGGAATTTTATTCCTTGTAGTTTTCTTTTTTGGGAAAATGTGCTTTTGTCCAATGAATCTCCTATCAAGTTGGATTCCTAGGTACTTGACAATATCGGTTTTTTGGAGCTGTGTTTCGTTCAGAGTACAGTTGGACATGTTTGTCTGTTCATAATGAAAGTTACATGGGTGGATTTAATCTCATTCGCCTTTATTTCCATTTTTTAAGCCATCGTTGGATATTGTAAAGGTATTTTTGAAGGGTTCTGGACGCTATGATTGGATCATGGTGAGAGGCTAGTACAGCGGTGTCATCATCAAAAGTTGCACACGTTATTCTGTTACTTGTCGGTAGGTCAGCAGTGTAGAGCAGGTACAATATTGGTCACAGGGCAGTTCCTTGTGGTAATCCGGCTTTTATTGGTCTTAGGCTTGTGTATTCATTTTCCTGTTTTACTAGGAGATGTGGGTTGGAAATACAGCTTTTTAGGAACTGTTAGAAAGGATGGAGAAGATCTTTATGTGGCTTACATAGGTTACGAGCATGCCATACTTTGTCGAAGTGCTGACCAATATCCAGGAATGCAGCAGAACAATACCTTTTATTTTCTAGAACATTTCTGATGTGTTTTACCAATCTGTGTACTTGTTCTGTTGTTCCCTGTTGTATTCTGAACCCAAGTTGATGTTGGAGTATTAGTTTTCTTTCTTCTGTGATTGGGGGTAATTGCTTAGGGAGAAGTTTTTCCAAGATTTTTCATAAATCAGGTAGTTTTATTTTCCCTGGCTTAGGTATGAGAATAACTTAAGCAACTTTCCATTGTTCTGGGCAGTACCCTAAGCTTTATAACCATTAAGAAACCTAATTAGCTGCATTTGAAAGCTCAGGAACTGAAGTTTTAATGTACGAAGTTTGAAAAAGATTTACTTGAAAGAGGGTTGTCTACAAAGCTTCAAAATGTGGATCTCTAATAGCTTCAGCTTGGAGTACTGGAGGATTACTTTAAAATTCGCGCTATAAACTATGTCACCGGTTCTTGATAGATTTTGACGTTTCTTTTTTAATTTGTATGTACTCTTTTTATATAAAATGAATTTCGCTCTTATTAATAAATAATATTAAATTAATCAGGTAAATTGTCAATCTGCAATAATTTAAATAGTTAATTTAATATTAAATTTATTTTTCACATTAGTGAGAGACTGTAATTTTTTAAGATATTATCCAAAGTACTTTACAGTGCGTCATAGAAAGCCTCTTTTTTCTATTTTTGGTTAATTATGTTCGGTGCCCTATATAAACATAGTTTCAAAAGTTATGACATGGTTTATATTTTTGTAATTAATTTTATATAAGTAATCCTATTTGTGAGATAGAGCGACATTTCTTTCTGTTGTTTTCGATTGTTTCATATAATGTAATTTTTTACAATTGTTCATATAAAATGTAATTATTTATACAAAGAAAGATATTATTAATTATTTTAGACACATAAAAGACCGCTGGTTTTTCTCCACAAAAAATACATATTTTTTATTTCACACTTCGGCTTCTTTGTCGTGAATTACAACAACCGTAGAAAAGTGACTAATGGTCGAGTTTCAGAATGTTGCGTGTTTTGGAAGAAACAAATAATACGCCGGAATGTCACAAAAACATCCATTTTTGTCCTAGCTCTTGTCCGATTGTTCAGTTTATTGATGTCAATACCCTCTCAACATGCAATTAAAAAGATATTTTTATTGCGTTTTATCAAAATTATCATGTATCGTTTACTAATGGATAGGCTATAATCTATAGCGTGCCATTGCTTCTTTCTTATTAAGGGCCAATGTAGACTTATATTGTATTTGTTTTGCCATTGTAAATTGTGATCTTGGTTTTAAGTGAAATACTTAATGTCGAAATACTTAATTTCCTAATTTGTTTATTCCTAAAAGGTTATTTTCCATTTACTTTATTAATCGTATTTGATCGTGAAGGTTTTGGACTAATGACATTTTAATTTCATTATAATTATCATAAAATTACATTTTCAATATGATTTTCATCACGATCCCCATGAGGAAATGGTTATCGAATTTCTATTTCTGCATATTTGGATGAATTATATTGATAGCCTTCAAAAAACATTTAAACATGCCGTGTTTCTTCTTCTTATTGTACTGACTTATAATGAAGGTTGGCGATCACTTCTTTTAACGCTTCCCTATCTTTTTCAACGTGAAATATCTGTTCAACACTGAGGTTTGTCTAATATCTAATATTTTTCAGCCAAGATTTCTTCTTTCTTCCAAAGCTTTTTCTTCCCTCTACTCTTCCTTGCATGATGACGTCGTGTAGCAGGGAGTATATATCGTTTCGAAGTATGTAGCCCAGATACAATGGTTTTCTTATGTTAATAGTGTTCATAAGCTTTCTTCTGATGGGTTAATATAGTTCACTTATGGATCTAAAACTGCCCATGGTACTGGATCAGGAGTCTTTGGGCAAGCATGTAACTATAATGAATCCTACAGCTGAGGGCAATATACAACTATGTTCCAGGCTGAAGTTTTTGCTTTTGTGACCTGACTTGTTGAAATCCACATTTATGCAAATAGCCAAGTGGCTATTTTGGCAGTAAAGAACACATTCACGATATCAAAGCTGGTGAGAAACTGCAAAGATCTCCTCAACAACCTGGCAAAACACAATAAAATGTCTTTAATATGGGTGCTGGGTCAAGAAGGGGTGCATGGAAACGAACGAGTAGATATGTTGGTGAAACAAGGCTCGACAAAAACTTTTGAAAGCCTAGAACCTTTCTGTTGCATCACTAAAAATGATACGATAAACAAGGTTCAGAAATGGCTGATAAAGAATCAATAAAAGAAATGAAGAGCCATTCAAGGGCAAATTCAGACAAAAAAATAATCAAGACATTGCCGTTTGAGATACCACCTATACAAACTAAGTAAGATAAATGGACCTTGGTACAGAAAGTGCGCAATTTAAGAAGAGACTGTCATACGCATATTATGCCATTGCAGTGTGCTAAGTGATGTAGGTCAGGCATTCACTGGTCAACTGATGTTTAAACCAGAAGAGATCCTAACACTACAAACAAGAAAACTGTGGGCCTTCAATGAGGCCACAAAACTTATTAGAGTTTAAGGAAAAAACAATGTATGTTACAAAGGTCGTATGACCAAGTGCCAGAGAATATCAAGTCTCGCCTGACCTAAGAAGAAGAAGAAGAAGAAGAAGCTTTCTGCCATGTCCAATTCGTCTTAATACTTCTTCGTTTGAAATTTTGCAGTTCAAGTAATTTTCATAGTACGCCTACATAGCAACATTTTGATGTACTCCAACTTTGTTACTGATTGGGCTTTCAGAGTCCAAACTTCTACCCCATATAGTAGCTGCGACCATACACAACACTCGACGTATTGCCGTGTTTATCTCATACAATTTATTTTGCTTTCCTGTCCTGCTCTTTACAAAACACTTACTCTTAGTGACTCTTCATACAGGATTAATTATCATTTTAGCGTTGAACGTGATTTTTTTTTACTATTTTGATATATCACTGCTGCCTAAAAGAAGTCCTCCTCCTTTATCCTTTATCCTTGGTAAGGATGTGGTGACGTTATGGTATTCGACATATAGTTGCTATCTATGCTTCTTTCTCCTGGGCATGGTGGGCTTTCTCAGACAGAGAAACCGCTGATGCTCTTTATTTGGTCTAACCGGTGATGCTCTTTAGTTCGTCTAAGCATCGAAGTGGCGATCTTTCTCAATTCTTTTACCATCTACTTTGCCTTCAACCACCAATCTTTCCACACCTTTATTTCCTCTGGCTATGTATCCAAAATACCTCAGTTAATATTGGTTGGTGATGGTGGTAAGCCGAGTGTTGATGTCGAGTTCTCTTAATATTGAGATATTTATGCGGTATGATGTCCAGGGTGCATGTATTGGTATACTCACCTTTTAAAGGCGTCGTCAGTCTGAGTCGTGTTTGTTGGTCCAAGTTTCTGCAGTTTGGATAGCGAAAAGAAAGATAAGCGCCCATACAAGCAGTTTTTTGTTCTTAATTATAGTTGTACTTTTACAGATTTTACTAAGCGTCATCCATTTTTTGTGATAATCAATCTAGTGAATTAAAACGGCTTACCACTTCATACCCTATTACGTTTCGTATATTATTATCTGGCTGGTTATTTCTAGCACATAACAAATAAAGGAATAACACCAGCTTTCCAAACAAGCAATACCTTAAACAAATATATCAAGAACAATAAGAGCCAAAAGAAGCACTTACAGAGTGGTGTATATAAACCTACATGTGGTGCCTGCCCAAAAACTTACACCGGTCAAACTGGTAGCATCCTTAACAAACGTATTGTAGAACACAAAAGGGCTTTCAGTAATAGAAAAAGAAACAGAATCTATGTATTCACTTCACCTTCTAAGTCGTAATCCTTTTATTAATGACCAATTAAAAGTTCTCCCTATTTGAATAAACTCTTTAAGCTATCTGTATTAGAATTTATGGAAATTATTGAAATAAAAGATACAGATATAAGTCTGAATGACCAACTTAAGACAACAACTCTACCCTTTTCAACTGATGCAGTTAAATACTATAAAGCAGGGGTCACCAATTATATTTCCTGAGGGTCCGTTTTGAAAACCTATGACACTTCCGGGGTCCGGAGTTAACACTACCTGTCTGGTTGTTCGAATTCGGTAAAGAAATCAGAAGAGTGCAGTGCGAAACTTTTAGGCAGAAATTATTTTTAACAGTTTTTTAATATGTAAATCCAAAACATCACCTTTTTTGCTCCCAAAAAAATGTTTTTAGCATTTTTGGGTCATCTTAAACAAAAAATATTTTTTGTCATTTTTCTCAAAACTTTATGGATTTCAAGTTTTAAGCGATTTATAGTCTAAAAAATTCGAAAATTAGCATTTTCGAAGCTTGAAAATTCATGTTAACATTATTATTTTTGCGGTGGCCAAGTGCCTAAATTGAAATTTAAACATTCAATTTCAAGATTCTGATGAGTTATCGGGGTTTATTTCAATTTCGACCGTTTACTTTTATTTGGGTATTTAATTAGAACATTGGCAATAATTAATTGAATAAATAAATAAATCATTAAGAAAAAAATATATGTTAATAATAAAGAATAAAATTTTAATAAATGTGAAGTATTTGTTGGGCATTTTTCGTATAATTACGTATGATATGTATAATAAGTGCGACAGAGACCCACCATAAATTGCGATGTGCGGCGGCTTAAAAGTCGAGTGGACTCGCATAATTAGCAATTAAAACAACAACGGTCTATATTGAAGTAATCCCCGATTACTCGTTAGAATCTTGAAATTGAATTTATAAACTTCAATCTATGCATTTGGCAACCTGAAAGCTAATAATTTACATATGAGTTTTCAAACCACGAAAATGCATAAGTATCTTCACATTTTTTAGATTTTAAATCGCTTATAACTCGACATTTATGAACTTTTGAAAAAACGACAAGAGACCTTTTTTTTAATACAATTTTCGGGACTAAAAGGTAATTTGGAATTTGTATAAAAAGATTGTTTTGCCCGGCATCTCGGGCCCCTTCTGATTTGTTTAAGGGGACATTTTTGAACAGGAATCCACAAAAAAAAAATAAGAAAATTTGTTATTTGGAAGCGGCCTCACAACATGGAGTAATATGTAAAGGAAACCTAATAATATGAGATTATTTTTTGGTCACTGTAGAGTTGAATACTTTCCTGGTACAATAAATAAAATATAAATTCATTGTGTATTGTTTTGATGTTATTATCAGTAACACAGAAGTATTGTAAATTGTTATTGAGAATATTTTAAAAGTTAGGGATTTATAGTTTGGATGTTAATAAAGTCTTTCTCAAGCTTTCAGACATCTTCGGTTTTGTACATTTTGTAGGTACTTTCTTGAAATCCAGTTATTAAAAGAGAAATTTAAAATAAATAATCAGTACGAAATGGTAAATGATTTGTTATTTTTTCTACAGTAGTCTCAATGCAAGCTGTTTGTTGCAAACTTATTAAATCTGAAAACTATTTAGTTACATACATGCACACCTGAAAAGGGACGGGGTCGAGTTCGCTCCCAATGGTATGAATTTTACCTGAACTAAAAAAGGTAGAGTCCGAATTGGCTCCCATAGACAAAATTTATTTTACCTAAACATGTCGAAAATATCACCCAGCGTTGTCACTTCTTTCAAATTTTCTCTTTTTGTTAGAAACAGGTACCTTCCTAGAAATATCTATGGGAAAGGAGGAAGACCTAACCCTTCGGTCCTAACTTAACTTTCGGGTATTAGAGTGTAGAGCGCAAACCGGCCGATTTCAGGTAAGAGCGCAAAACGGTCGAGCGCATACCGGCCGACACCGATAATTTGTGTTAAAATTGCCACATATGCCAATGTTGAACTAAAACAAACTCTAAAAGTATTTGTCTAAAAGTATAATTTTCCTATAAAAAGTCTATATCACTATGTAAATTTCCTAAGCAGTATAAATATTACACGATTTGGCAACAACGTCTAATGTTTCCGCGATTATATGAGAGCCTACCCGCATTCATGCAGGAGCCAATTCGTACCCTTCTAAAATATACCTGAACGAAGCGGAGCGAACTCGACTTCACCCCTGAAAAGTACCCCCACTTAACATAAAGTAGAGAGGAAATGAATATAAAAAACGCACATGACAATTTTATATTACCTACAGTTTACTTAAATTCAGAATTAAGGATTATAATAAATATAACAATAAAGGGAAAACTCTTTACAAAATTAAATTATCAGTGAGAAAAATGACATTTTTTATTATGTACAACCTGTCTGAAGTTAGGAGTGAGTTTGGTGCAACTGATTCTCGTTGGGGAGTTGAGATATTCATCTGTTAGCTGAGATCTGTACCGATTTTTAATAAAGTCCATTCTTGATAAAGCGGCTTCCCACACATAAGTTGAGTCAAACATATAGACTAAGAGCCGCTATAGGTGAAATTTCTTAATCATTTTAGGCACGATGGGACCCTATAACTTAAATAGTAGAACCTAAAAGAAAACGTTTGAACACTGTGCCGTCACTTTTCAGTGGCACATGCGTCGACAGTGGCGCATCAAACTTTCCACTTATGGACGGGATAAATAAATTAAAAGTTAACAGAACTTACTAACAAAATTACATTTTTTTTATTTTTTTAAGTTATATGTGATTAACACATAGGATTCATCGTAATTTTAACCCACCACCCCCTTCCCCCTGCCACCACCATCAAAAACTTCATTTTTCGTGTTTATTTTTTTGGTGGGATGCAATCAATTTTAAAATTTCAAAAAATGCACACGCATAGTTGAGGCTTTTATAAAACATGCCTATTTTTTATAGAACCATAGGTAGAGTGTACATAACCTCAAAAAATTAAAAGAAATTTTTTTTTTCAAAAAAGCGTATAATTTTTTTTTGAGGAATAGCTGCAGGTCTAGTTGTTCCTTAATCTTGTGTGTTTTATCAAACACTATATTTTTAATTTTTTTCAGATTTTTCCGAAAGTCTCCCCACCTTCAAAAATCCGAAAAACTGTTTTTTGGGGGGTTTTGGGGGGTTTTCCCTATTTTATAGACTTCGTAATATATCAAATCAATTTTGTTTTTATAGGTTATATGTAACTTGAAGTAACTGAGTTCTTTAGAATATTCAAAAATCAGAAAAACACGTTCAAACCCCCCAAAACCCCCTTAAAAACAGTTTTTTTTTATTTTTGAAGGTGACTAACGTTACAGAAAAATCTGAAAAAAATTAGAAATATAGTGTTTGATAAAATACACAAGAGTAAGAAAAAATTAGATCTGCAGCTATCCCCAAAAAAAAGTTATATACTTTTTTTCAAAAAAATTTTTTTTTGAGGTTATGTACACTCAACCTACAGGTCTATAAAAAATAGACGTGTTTTATAAAAGCCTTAACTATGCGTGTAAATTTTTTGAAATTTTAAAATTGATTGCATCCTACCAAAAAAAAAATAAAATCGAAAAATAAAGTTTTTGATGGTGGGGGCAGGGAGAAGGGGGTGGTGGGTTAAAATTACGATGAATCTTATGTCTGAATCACATAAAACTTAAAAAAATGAAAAAAATTAAATTCTGGTGATGAGGGAGGGTATTTTTTAATTTATGTATCCCGTCCATAAGTGGAAAGTTTGATGCGCCACTGTAGACATTTTCTTTTAGGTTCTACTATTTAAGTTATAGGGTCCCGTCGTGCCTAAAATGATTAAGAATTTTCACCTATAGCGGCTCTTAGTCTAATACAATTTCATGTATAAAGTATAGACGCATAATAAAAATATATCACTTGGGAAAGGCAGCCAAAAGCTTTAGCTCTGCCAAAACAGGTGTAGTGAAAATAAATTGTAATAAAGATTGTAAAAGTGTAGAAAACAAAAGTTTTCAGTGTTTTATTCTTAGATAAAATGAACTTTCATCAAATAAAAGTCGAATTCATCATCTACTCAAATGTTTCTTGAATTATGAAACAACTGAAATTTTTACTTTCGAAACTTTTTTGTCGCTCATTGTATATATTTTTGTGATATCCGGAGGCTTTCATTATCTGATACCTCATTTACCAGAGACGACAGATAAACGTATATAAAATTAAAAAAAATCTCTCACCACACTGGCAAATACAAAACATCCCGCTTTACAAATCACTCTAGATTTGTACCCTAAGGCTATTTCCATTGTAACAGGAACTCAGATAAAAGAAACAGGGAAAGAGGCGTCTAGTGTCCACTGCTTCTCAATCTGTTGTTTGTATAGTCTCAATGTGATTCTCTCTTGTCGTTGTCAGCCAATATGTGTGTACATGAGCACCAATAGAGCATTAAAACCGACTCTATTTCCAATATATCTTTTTACCGGTTGATACGTTTAATATAAAAGGGTTTCAAGCCAATAGTTAACTTTGTATAATTATTATGAATACACAACCTAGAGAAACATAAAGTTGGTTTGTGGTTTACTTTATTTGCTTTCCGGGAAAACCCAACTATTTGTGTTACAAAAACTAATTCAACCTAAAATATCAAAGGAACTAAATTAATGGTATCTAGCGAAATGTTTGTATATTAGCATTAATGCTTAATTAAGTAACATTGATTTTTGTTTTTGAATTTCAACTTTTATCTTGATTATCTAAAATAAGAAAGAATTTTAACTACATGATCATAAATTAGTATCCACTTTGGATAGGGATGGACTCGAGTCGAGCCGAGCTTTTGACAAGCTTGAGCTCGGCTCGAAATTTCGCGACGAGCTCGACATAGAAGTTTAACTTGAACTTGTGTGACTCGTGTTGCTCGTGTTGGCTCGGCTGGAATTTATTCCATATTTTACGGGCACATTCTTCTTCCTCTTTAGGTGCCGTGTCTGTATTCAGACGTTGGCCGTCATCATGTTTACAATTTCCTGAAACCTCTCTATCGGCTGCTGTGCAAAATAATTCTTCTACTGTGCAGCCACACCATTGTCTAATATTACGCAGCCATGAAAGTTTCTTCCGACCAATCCATCTTTTCCCTCCACTTTTCGTTGTATTATAATGCGAAGCAGATGGTATTTAGGTTCTCGAATTATATGGCGGAAGTATTCTGTTTTTCTCCTCTTTATGATGCTTATGAGCAGACGTTCTGAATTCATCATTTGAAGAACATCTTCATTGGAAGTGTGCGAAACCCACGATATCTTC
Organism: Diabrotica virgifera virgifera; assembly: GCF_917563875.1. NCBI lineage: Eukaryota > Metazoa > Arthropoda > Insecta > Coleoptera > Chrysomelidae > Diabrotica > Diabrotica virgifera. The sequence continues at coordinate 48,552,802 of NC_065452.1, forward strand.
AGGATTCGTCGATAGCACCACAATTCGAATGCTTATATTTTGTTTAGAATTGTGATTTTTAACGTCCATGTCTCATAACCATACAATAGGATCGACCACACATAACATTTCTGGACCTTCTTTCGAATATTTATCGACAGGTTTCTGTTACATAAAACTGGTTTCCAGGTCATAAAAGCTTTCCGTGATATTTCGATCCTAGTTATTATCTCTTCGTCATAGTCACAATTTAAATTTAGCCAGCTGCCAAGGTACTTGAAATGCTTCACCCTTCTAACTCCTCTCCATCAAGAGAAAGCTGACCTTGATCTATATTAATCTTTCCAACTACCATCCACTTTGTTTTTGAAATGTTGATTTTAAGGCTTCTCCGATAATTTGCTTCACTGACTAGATTTAGTAGTGTCTGAAGATCTTGTAAATTTTCAGCAAGAATTGCTGTATCGTCAGCGTATCTAATATTGTTGATTAGTTCTCCGCCTAGCCTTACTCCCTCTTGTCTGTCATCCAAAGCCTCCCTAAAGATTTCTTCAGAGTACATATTAAAAAGGGTGGGTGATAAAACACAACCTTGTCGTACTCCACGTTTTATCGGTAGTTTTTCAGTACGACTGTCTCCAATTTGGATAGAGGCTACTTGGTTGTAATATAAGTATTTCAGCAGTCTTATATCGTAGTGGTCAAGTCCTGCTGCCTGCAGGCAATCGAAAAGTGTATCGTGTTGTACTCGTTCGAATGCCTTCTCGAAGTCGATGAAACAAACATAAACGTTCCTAATCATAAACAAACATAAACAAACATAAATAGTGCTTCTCTAGTTCCTAGACCATTTCTAAATCCAAATTGCTTATTACCCATTCTAGTTGCGCATAGAAGAAATACTCGGTTTTGTATAATAGATACGTAAAAGTATCTTAAGTATGTGATTCATCAAACTGATTAGTCTAAAATCGCTACATTTGGTGGGCCTGCTTTTCTTTGGTAATGTTATAAACAGTGACTCCAACCAATCATCTGGTATTTTTCCTTCATTGTAAATTTTGTTGAAGAAAGTCAAGTAGGTAATGTTTTCCTCATCTAAAAGTTTAAGTAGCTCAACAGGGATTTGACCTGGTCCAGGTGCTTCATTGTTTTTGGCTTGTTGTATTGCTTTTATGACTTCCGACTTCAGTATACTGGGACCACTGTCTAATTGGTTGTCACAGGTAGTATTTGGAGCGTCTTCTCGAGAAGCATCGTCAAAAAGGTCACTGATGTGTCTCTACCATTGCACTGTTGTTCGCGATCACAAATTTTTCCGTCTGCGGTTTTAAGTACGTGAGGATTTTTCTGTTTTCTAATTCCGGAGGTATATTTAAGTTTCGTGTGTAGGTTGAAACTGTCATGCTTTTTTTGGAGGTCTTCTATTTCTTTACATGAATTCTCGAGCCAGGATTCTCTAGCCTGTTTAATTTTTCAAATAGGACACACCGTATATTTAAAATACATATTTGTAGTCTACATTACTTATTCTCAAACAAAAGTATCAGTCGTAGCAGAAATAAATTAATTACAAAAAGTATTGAGCATTAGTTAAAATATTGACAAGCTCGTTAAGAAAAGCTCGGCTTGTTTTGAGTTTAGCTCGGCTCGGCTCAAAAATATTTGATTCAGCTCAAAGCTCGGCTTGCAAGAAACAAACCGGCTTAAGTTTGATACTCGGCTCGTGAAACGAGCCGAGTTACGAGCCGAGCCGAGCTAAGCTCGAGAATTGTGACCATCCCTAAATTTGGAAGATTCTTAAAATTTAGATACCTAACTGTTATTTAAAAAAGTATTTTTTTATAAAATCAACATAGACGGTTGCGCTTTGATTCAATTTGAGTCTCTTACCATCCTTTGACACGTGTTTCTAGGTCTACCGGTTATCAAAGAGGCTTTGTAATAAGACTTAACTGAATCAAAACACACCGACTGATTGGTAAATATATTTAAAAATTATTATCATGACACTACTACTATGATACTTTTTATGGGTTTATGGCAACAACTAAAATTCTCTTTCTAACAAGAAATTAAACAAATTTTTGTTTAAATAAAAATTTGAAGAACTTATTTATAGTAATCAGTAACACTAATGAATTCAATGAATCCACTGTTCGCAGATTCTCCTTGTGGGATGCAGTGACTTAAGAAGAATACACCCAGAGGATATGACTGTAAAAAGCGACTTACGGGAGTAACTAACCGCTGTCCTTATCCAAGATTTCCGCAGCCTTACCCAAATTATGTATCTTAAAACCCACTTCACATAGAACGCAATAAATGCCAACTACCCGTATTTCTTGCCTTCGCAGACTATGAAAAGGCATTTTGGTAGTATCGAGCTGTGGGTCATAGAACAAGCTATTAATAATTGTAGAATAAATTCGAGATCTAGGCAACTAATATATATTATTATACATGGATATGAAAACTCAACTCATAGTTACTATGATCGAAAATACAAATCCCATCCCCATTAAGAGAGGAGTTAGAGAAGGAGACGTAATAGCACCAAAGATTTTTAATCTAGCCCTAGAAGACGTCTTCAAAACTACAAATTTTATTGGTCAACTTAATAGCATTACCGTTAATGGCAAGAAGTTAACTTTTTGCCTCGGCCCATAGTCGCTGACAACATTGTGATTATAGCGCGGACATTCGGGGAACTACAAATTATGATGGAGGAACTCACAGTCAACTCCAAATGCGTCCAACTAAAAATAAATATTACAAAATCAAAAACAATGACAAACACAGACGCCGGATTCATGGTAGGACGGGGACGTGGACGACACGGATGTCCTACGGGGCACGTTGAAGATCGTCTGATATGAAAAGCATTGGCTGGTTTATGCTGCAACGGGACGGGGCGACAACGTGGCGGAGCGACAACGGAGCGGAGAGGCGCGCTTTGTATTGTTCTACGGCACGTATCGTGCACGCCCCGTTCTAATATAAATCAGTCTTAACCCAGACATAATTGGGAGTGAGATAGAACAAGTCCATGAATACATAGATACATGGCCATTTTGATGACTTAAATTCTATAACAGATTCCAACAAACATATAACACACCTATTTCAGGTTCACACCGAGAGAAAAAACTTCTTGACATAAAGAAACTATATTAATATTTAAGAAAGATCGACTTGGCATATTGCCTAAGAAATATATCTTTGTATGTAAGATATAATTTTCTAAAATATTTCAAATAAATTGTACTATAGCCAAAGAAATATATCTTAAACATGATTGAACTATCACTTTCTGGCAAACTTCAAACCCATTTATCAGAAAGAAATTACACTTGATGTTAATTAATTTTATTAGTCATAAAAATATATTTTCTACACATTAGAAAACTATTCTTTCTGAGTAATAATATTTCTTAGTAAGAAATGTTATTATTTTACTATTAATAATTAATTTATTTAATGATAAGAAATATATTTCGCAGAGATAAACGTATATTTAGAGTTAAGTTAATATTTCTTGAAAATAAAGTGATATTACATAAGGGGAAATAAATCATTGTGATAAGGTAAAATCATTATTTATTAATAAAACAAGATATAAAACGTTATTATTACATACAAATATTTTCTCCACTCATAAACCACTGGCTTCTACACAACAATAAAAGGATAGAGAGGCAAATCCAACTTCCTCAAATTTTCTTTCTTTTGTTAATAGCACTTTGTATATATATATATATATATATATATATATATATATATATATATATATATATATATATATATATATATATATATATATATATATATATATATATATATATATATATATATCAGCAATTCACTAAAACAAAATCGTTATGTAGAAAGAGTAAACTTACTTTAATAATTTTTTTTATAAAGATATAGATATTTATTTTGACAAATTTAGGAAATACAAAAAAAAACAAATACACGGCCCCACATAAGAACTATTAATACTAATAATAATCAATGATATTTAGTTCAAACATGGCATTATTTAACCTACACATCTTTGTCTATTTTTTTTTTTGTTAATGAAATATTAATTATTAATCTGTATAATATTAAGTCACACAATCAACATTGTTTAGCTAAAACAAGAGGGAAAATACAACCAATGTAAAACATTGAAGCAGACATAATAATATGTAATTTTCTTAATTTTTATAATCTGAAAGAGACAGCATACCTAATCATTAAGAAATTTTATTACGGGAAAGTATTATTAGTTTACATCTAAGTCATTTAATACATATTAACTAATTCACGGTTTTCGGCAATAACATTTCTTAACCATAAACATATATTTCTTTTAGACTAACTGATTTCTTTATCTCAAATAAATTAACAGAAAAACTCCTCAGCGTTGCACCCGCCATGTTTGATATAGCGTTGTATTGTATATTTTTATAGAAGACGATACATTCAAGAAACCTATTATAGTTGATACATAAGTATACACATTTTTAAAAAGGTACTTACATGTATGAAGTTCTACCATTTCTAGAAGGCCCCGCAGTTGGTTAATGACTCCTTTCTTAATATTGTTCTGAAGCTATATATTATATCATTCTGTCCCAGCTTTAAATTGTGGCATATTTCCCAGTTAGAATAATAAGCTCAGAGTCGTCCATCATTATACCTAAAAAGCATATAAAGATACTATTATGTTTCTTTTTTAACCATTCGGATACGCAACAATATTATTATTACATCTTAAATTACTTAATTTACTTTTATTTAATACCTATATATGTACGTACCTTCAAAATATCCGTTAATTTTTAAAGTACACCAATAAATCCAACATCCATCTATATGAACATGAACATATCACGCCATCTTGACAAACACTGACGACTAAATAATCATAAATAGTTATTCTGCGCAATTCTTTTGTGGAAGAAAATCTCTTTGCAAGTAACATTTCGGCATTAATGACAAAGTTTTTATTTTATAACCAGAGTTACTACAGAGGGTATTTCTGAAGAATTATTTCTTGTGGTTTAAAATATTTATTTGATTGCAAGAAAATTTCTTGTTCACAAATATAAATATGGATTAACTTAACATTGTATTTCTTATACTGCAAAATATTTGTAGTTTTCAATTTAAGAAATAAAAACTTTAGGATAAGAAAATTAAATGTAGCCATTAATGCATTTCTTAGTATTGAAGAAATTATCTGTAAGAAATTATTGAGTTGTGTTTAAAAAACTCGTTTCTTTATATGTGAACCGCTATGTTTAAGTTAATAGGATATGTTAACTTTTAAGAAATATTGCTCAAAGAAATCGGTGTTTTATGAGAAAAGAAATTGTTCTCTCGGTGCATATATTTATTGAGGCTAACAGGAGGGCGACGAGGCGATTCCCTGTCAAACACAATATTCAACATAGCAAGCAGTAGAAATAACAATTAAAGCCATCGGAATTAAAGGAACTATAATAGCCCACTCCTCAACACAAACAGTTGCATATGCAGTTGATATACTTCTTATGGGAAGAGGCAAGGAAATATAAAATAAGCGGTAACAATCCTGGCAAAGTAAGCACAGAAATTAACTACACGATAGAAAACTATACGATTGAAGGAGTTCAACAATTTAGATATTTGCAAGTAATTGTGAATGGCAAAAATAAGAGAAGTGAAGAAGTAACGGAGCGAATTCTGACAGGCAACAAAATATACTGGAGATATCATAAGCTAAAGAAAGACAAGAACTTATCCAGAAATTCAAAACTAAAAATATACAGAGTTGCAATCAAACCACTAGTTACATACGCATCTGAGACAATGAGCTTCACAGAAAAATATGAAGAAAAATTAAGAATATTCGAAAGAAAAACCCTCAGATGAATTATGAGCCCGATTAGAATGGAAAACGGAGAAATGAGAAGAAGAATGAACGATGAACTAAGAGACACAATGAAGGGAGAAGATATAGTTATATTTACTAAAGCGCAGAGGCTGAGATGGCTGGGACCCATAGAGAGAAGGAAAAATGACCTTCTGATTAAGACGATCACCAGCTGGAAGCCAGATGAAAGACCAAGGGGAAGACCCAAAGAGATATGGAAGGACCAGGTAATGAGAGATATCAAAATCCTAAATCTAAGAAACTGTAGGGAACTATGCACATATCGAAATGAGTGGAAGAAAATTGTAACGAAAGCCAAGTCATACAACAAATTTTGACAACACAAAAGTGGAATTCGGAGTGATTCACCGCAATCAGCGAATCCGAGAGCTCTAAGTAAGAGGGGCAAACATTCCATCCAGAATGAAAGGCCTTGATGATGGTTATATTTCTTGAGGTTACCACTATGAAATAATATCGAGTTGCAGATTTTTTTGTTTCCTGTATCAATCTACTTGATTTTCTGGATAGCTATTTCATGCCAATATTTTAAGTTATTCTATTGTCTTGCCACTGCTACAGGATTATGTCAACTTAATGTTCCAATGTTCAGATCTTTTTCCCATGGTGGTCGCCGTATATTCGTCTAATTCCGAGGTATCTCTTCAGCTTTCAAAACAAGAAAAGCATTTACAAGGTAGAATTGTTAGTTCTACCTTTAACCATCTTTTCAGAAGACCATTTTACCCATTCTTGTCGGCTGTCAAACATGCTTTACAATGTTTTATCAAGTTTCAGTTGTGTGGTCAAGACCACACTTCTTGGAGATGAGGATAGCAGTTGGGTTGTAGCTGCTAGAGACCCTTTCTGAAAAACACGGTATGATGCTCATTCCTACCCAGTGACGGCTCGTGATTTTTACCATAGGGTAGGCTATACCTAACTGTAAAATATCTAGACAAATTTGAACTAGCAAATAAAATCCGCCAAAAAAATCTAATTAAGGCCCCATTTTTTTGACCATTTTTTATTTTCATTTTATAATATCATCATAATTCATAATTTCATAATATCATATTATTTTAAAAATAGTTAGTCAAATTGTAAAAGTGTATTACCAAAGTTTGTGTCGTTTATTTGTTAACAATTCTATCTCTATAAATAGATATGCATATCAAAATAAATACAGATTTGAACTTTTGCAGTCCATACAGGTTAAAGGTTCACATTTTTAAGATACTCAACTGAATTTTTTTAATTCTAAAAGCGTCCTACTGCGAAGCCAAAAACACGGTAAAATACCGATATTTTGATTTGCATTACAGATATAGGAAAAAGTTATTTGAACAAGTTGTTCCAAATATTATTCTAATCCCACATACCAAATTTCATCACAAAATTCATATTTTAGTTTTTTCATTATTTGTAGTCAGGATCCTAAAATTGTAGAGGAGGCTGCTGGCCGATCAGCCGCCCTTGCCCAATCTCTGGGCAGCGTGTGCGTTAAACTATAATGCAGCTCTAAGGAGACCGGGCCTCCGTAAACGCTTCTGGGCTGCGCAGAGCATTAGCAAGTGAGATTTTCCGGCCAGCAGCCTCCTCTCCAGTTTTAGGATCCTGACTACAAATTATGAAAAAACTAAAAGTGCGAATTTTGTGATGAAATTTGGTATGTGGGGTTAGAACATTATTTGGAACGACTTGTTCAAATAACTTTTTCCGATATCTCTAACGCGAAGCAAAATAGCAAAGTACACAAAACACTGTAGCATGTGTAAAAAATTTATGGGGACGCTAAGCCTCCTCTGACCAGCCGCCACTGTACTACCCCTTTGTACCCTATTCCTTATAATTTGCAAATAATTGTAAATTAAAAACAAAAACACGTATGCTTTAAAGGCAATAAATATTACTTCCTTGTCTAAACCTTTTTTTATAAAATATAAAAACTCCAGGGTATATTTCACGTTAAATTTAAAAATAACAAAAATTTCCTCCAAATTTAGAAAGGATAATATAGCATGACTGGTCTATATATAAAATAAGATATTTCATATTTTACGTCGTCACTATAGCGTGAGAATTTTCGATACAAATCCAATGAAGCGCTATTTCCAGGTTCCAAAGAGTATATCAGCATTTCAAATATCTACGAATATAAACGAAATCTCAAAAATCTAAATATTCCACATATGTAAGCCCGAATGTTCCGTTCCATTTAAGTGCCTTTTCGCTACATGTACTATTAAAATATTTATAAAATCGTTAAAAATCTTAGAAGCTATCAATCCGGTTTTGAGTTAGTTACAACTAACATACAGTAGGTTTTGAAAGAAGCTACAAATTAAAAAAATATTAAAACACTGAAAACTTTTGTTTTGAATACTTCCAGAAAATTTATTACAATTTAATGTGACTACAGCTGTTCCGCAGAGTGCATTTCTCAAGTGATGTATTTTACTATGTCTCTGGATAGGCTGAGGGATCGGGAGCTATTTGTCTCAAGTTGGTCATTCAGAACTGTATTTAATTTGCTGATTTTCATAGATTACAATAAAGATAGCTTAAGGCCTTTATTGTGAATATAAAGAAACTGTTCATTAAAACATTGATTATGATCTAGAAAGTGAACTGCGTCCGTAGAATTTGTGTTTATATTATTGAAGTCCTATGTTATATTATATTATAATATCTATGTTCTGGGATGTTATGCTAGAGGAACTGTTGGAACAATTGACTATAGATCCTGAAGTGCTTGGAAGCATAGCATATGTAGATGATTTGTTGTTGATCATAGATGCAAACTCAAGAAGAGAATGAGAAAATAAATCAAATGAAGTATTAATAAGAGTAAATGATTGGATGAATAAAGTAAAATTAACAATATCAGATTTAAAAACAACATATAGTTTAATAAAAGGAAATTTAGAAAGAGATCCAATTATAAAAATTAGAGGGAAAACAATAAAAAGAAAAATGGAAACAAGATATTTAGGTATTATAATAGACGAACAAAAATTATTTACAAAACACATGAATTGTGTCTGTGAAAAGGCAACAAAGATCATGCATAGCATTGCTAGTCTAGCACAGAAGGAATATAGAATTTCGTTCCGACAGATGAGAATATACCTAAGTACAATACTTGCATCAATTGTAGGGTACGGTTCAAGTGTATGGGCACATAGATTAATAAATAAAAAAAAATGCAGAAAAATTAAATAGAGCTCAGAGAGGATTTCTTGTAAGAATGACGGGAGCATTTGGAACAACTGCAACACAGGCACTCACAGTTTTAACTGGAGTAATGCCAATGCATTTAGAAACACAAAAAAGAGCATGTAATTATTGGCTAAAGAAAGAAAAATATGAAAAAATAATACAAATAATAGGATTAGATATAAGAAATAAAAGAGAGTTAAAAGAAATAATAAATAGAAAAAGACAAAATGAATGGCAAAAATTCAACAAAATCTAGACGTTTATACAATTTTATACCAATATTAGAAAATATTCCAAATTATTTTAATCCAAAACAAGGTTTAATACACTTTTTAACAGGACATGGACCGTACCCAACATATCTGGACAGATTTAACTTAAAAGATGATACATTTGTGAATGTAGAGAACTAGGTACACCAGAACATCTAGTGTTACATTGTGAGAATACTATAGAAAATGAAGAACATAGAGAAATGAGAAGAAGATTAGAAAGAATTGAAATAAGAGATATATTACAAAATGAAGAATATTTTGAAATATTAAACAATCTCACACAAATAATATCTAAAAAACAACAAAAAATCTATAATAATAGAAGAAGACAACCAATAATCCAACCCTGATGAAGTTGAGTACGATAAAGTTAAAATAAATAAAATAAAATATAAATTCAAAAATAGATATTTACAATTATAATAATAATAATTCAATATAAAATAAATATAAAAAAATAATAATTCAATACATAACTCATGAAATTAAAAAAAAAAAAAAACAAAAAAAAAGACTACCATCTCTCTTCTGAAAATAGAGGGACTGTCTTTATAACTTAGAAGGGAGTTGATAGTACCAAAAATATTTTAAACTAAAAGGGAAGTTCCCTAGGTTGGCTGTATACCATATAGTTAAAAAACTCTAACAAGAAGTAAAACCACTTCTATGTAAATTGGTATATTTATTAAAACTTAAAAATCCCAATGGATTGAATAAAATATGTCCAATTCAGAACGTTTTCAGACCTATCGGTCCATCATCAGTGAATGTGCATACTTGCTAAATAGCCCCAGAACCAAACAATGGTTGAATTTAAAATTCGATTTACATTATTTAAAAATAATATTCAACAGGCTAAACGCCGATGTTACAGGATATTGCCTATGGGAACATGGTGAAACCCTACCAAAACCTCAATCAACCATCTTAGGCCAACTTTGACTATAAAGTGACTTTATAGTCAAAGTTGGCCTATAATGGTTGATTGAGGTTTTGGTAGGGTTTCACCATGTTCCCATAGGCAATATCCTGTAACATCGGCGTTTAGCCTGTTGAATATTATTTTTAAATAATGTAAATCGAATTTTAAATTCAACCATTGTTTGGTTCTGGGGCTATTTAGCAAGTATGCACATTCACTGATGATGGACCGATAGGTCTGAAAACGTTCTGAATTGGACATATTTTATTCAATCCATTGGGATTTTTAAGTTTTAATAAATATACCAATTTACATAGAAGTGGTTTTACTTCTTGTTAGAGTTTTTTAAAAATATTTTAAATTGTTTATTTAAATTTGTTTGTTAAACGTAATTAATAGATTATGGCAAATTGTTAATTGTAAAAATAGATTTAATAGTTGAGTAAAAAATGTAAAAATATAAAAAAAATATCTGTAATCCCATCAAGAAAAAACGACCTGGATTAGTCACTAGAGGCCAGGTCATATGTATAAATAATAAATAAAAAAAAATAAAAATAAAATTATTGCAGTCCTTTGTGTTCTGCTATGCGTTTGTCAAAAGTTCTGCCAGTCTGACCGATGTAAGTTTTTGAACAGTCACCACATGTCAGTTTTTATATGTTACCGGCCAAACCCGATTTCAGGACAAACTAGTTTGGCCTTTTGTCCTATCGCGCGTAGGCCAAACTAGTTTGTCCTAGACCAAACTAGTTTATCCTGATATAAAGACGCACACTTCAGGCCAAACTAGTTTATTCTGAAGTGTATATTTTTATATCAGGATAAACTAGTTTAGCCTAATATAAACCAATTCAATCTAGTCGAAAGTATTTGATTATAGATTGGCTGCTGATTTAAATGTAAGTTTAGAAGACACTATTAAGACTTGTAAGACTTTTAAGTATTTACGGTAAATGATATACCGAGCAGGCACTTGTATGAAAGATATAGAAATGAAATTAGTACGGGAAAAATAAGCCACGAAAGCACTCCATGGAGTGATATGGAAGAACACTCTAACTAAAGAAAACAAAAAAGGGTTTTTCAGGGCATAGTGCTGAATATTACCCTACAAGAGCGGAAGAATGGCCAGTGATAACAATAATACGAAATAAAATACGAACAGCTGAATTGGAGTTTATGAGGTGTTTACAAATTACCAGGTAGGATAGAATAAGAAGAAAGGAAATATGAAACAGAATAAAAGTAGAATGCTCAATTACAAAAAACTTGTGGTAGTAAAAGTAGAGCCCTGAAATGGTACGGGCATGTACAAAGAATGCCGGAGCACAGGTGGCCGAAAAGATTACTGGACTGGGACCCCCCGAGGAGGAAGACGGAGAGGAAGATCCGCTGTGAGATGGAAAACTCACACAGGAAATGATTGATAAATAGAGACCTCAGGGATGAAAAAGCCAAGAAGGAGAAAGTAATTCAGCGAACTAGTACGACTCAGTATAAATAATAGATTGAATAAAATACTTTGCTCTTGGAAAAATAATGATTTTTATTAAAATTATAATTATTCGTAACAAACAAACAATAATATTGAGTTATATTCGCGGTCGGACGGACCGACAGCCCAGGTCAAATGTCTCACCGATAGTACCATCATTGGATTATAAGCTTTCATTTGACACCTCATTTGTCATTCTACCTGGTATAATGACGGAGGAGTTGAGTTCACAGACAGACAGTCAGACGGACGGACGGACGGACAGACGGACGTGGATAATTCAACGTTTTCACATTTTTTCAAAATTGGTGTGAAAACATTATTAATTCGTATTCTATTTTATTCGTAAGTGTATCCTTTCTATTAATTTTTGGAGAAAACCTCATTCTTTTTTTTATTAGTTTTTATATTATTTAATTATACAAGAATATATTGATTTATAGCATGTATATGTCATATGTTATGATATATCATAATTATGATACAATATATCGATGTATAATTTTTTTTGCCATCCCTGTTGGGACGTGATTTGGGAATTCCCTGCATGTAAAAGTCCTTACATGTTCACTAAATTGGTTTAGACTAGGCCGTACTAGTTTATCCTGCAGTGTGAGTCTTTATTATATCAGGATAAACTAGTTTGGCCTGAAGTGTGTGTATTTATAACAGGATAAACTAGGATAATCTAGTTTGGCCTAGGAAAAACTAGTTTATCCTAATCTCTTTCAGATTAAAACAAGACATACGTAATTTTTTGCAAAGATATAGCTTTGATCCCAATAATTGTGGATCGCTCGTTATTATAGATCCGAGATATTTATATTCTTTACATGTTTTTGTGGTTCTAATTTCTAAATCTGGATCTTCTTCATCGTCCCCTATTTTAAGATACTCTGTCTTTGATATATTCATATTGAGGCCCCATTTTTCATATTCTTTCTTTAGTTTTCTAAACATGTAGTCCATGTCTGCCCTCATAATTCGCTACGACTACCTGATCACCTGCGAAAAACAAAGTTATTAGACATTTACCACCGCCTATGTCTATTCCCATTCTGGATACTTGGTTCTTTCACTGCTCTAGTTATGATTGAATATACAGGGTGTCCCGAAAAGATTGGTCATGAATTATACCACAGATTCTGGGGTCAAAAATAGGTTGATTGAACCTCACTTACCTATATACAATAGTGCACACAAAAAGAGTTACAGCCCTTTGAATTTACAAAATGAAAATCGATTTTTTTTTCATATATCGAAAACTCCTAGAGGTTTTTTATTGATAATGGACATGAGGAATTTTTATCGCAGCAACATCTTAAAAAAAAATTATAGTGAAATTTGTGCACCCCATAAAAATTTTATGTGGGTTTTGTTCCCTTAAACCCCCCAAACTTTTATGTACGTTCCAATTAAATTATTATTGTGGCACCATTAGTTAAACACAATATTTTTAAAACTTTTTTGCCACTTAGTACTTTTTTGATAAGCCAGTGTTTATCGAGATATTTTGAATATTTGTCGAATCCACCACATATACGTATATGGTTAAGTATGATTATAGACACCTGTTAATAATCTGAAAATTTATTTATAACTTAAATTTTTTGGTATATTTTGAAAAAGAAGCCACATCTCGATAAAAGTTGACTTATCAAAAAAAGACTAAGAGGCAAAAAGTTTTAAAAACACTGTGTGTAACTAATGGTACCACAATAATAGTTTAATTGGAACGTACACAAACATTTGGGGGGTTTAAAGGAACAAAACCCCCATAAATGTTTTATGTAAATATAGTAAAAAAGAAGCCGCATCTCGATAAAAACTGGCTTATCGAAAAAGTACTAAGAGGCAAAAAAGTTTTAAAAACGTTGTGTTCAACTAATGGTACCACAATAATTAATTTATTGGAACGTACACAACAGTTTGGGGGGGTTTAAGGGAACAAAATCCCCATAATTTTTTTATGGGGTGGACAAATTTCACTATAATTTTGTTTTAAGGTGGTCCTGCCATAAGAATGATACATGTCCGTTTTCAATAAAAAATCTCTGAGAGTTTTCGATATATTGAAAAAAATCGATTTTCATTTTGTAACTTCAAAGAGCTGTAACTTTTTTTATGAGCACATTTGTACTAAGATAAGTTAGGTTCATCCGAACTATTTTTGACCCCAGAATGTGTGGTATAATTTATGACCAATCTTTTCGGGACACCCTGTATATATTTTAAATAAAGTCGGAGACAGACAACATCCTTGGTTAGGCCCCTTTGTTATTGCGTTATTGGAAATGATTCAGATATAAAGTTTCCTTCTTTAACGACGCTTCTTGCACTTTTGTATATATTTGCGATAGTATCCACATACTGTCTACTAAGACCTACTTTCGTCAATGTTTGAAACAGTTTTTTCAAAGGTACCGTATCATATGCCTTCTCTAAATCTACAAACAATAGCTGAGTGATAGATTCCTTGCCTTCCGTTTTTCTATTACCTGCTGCAGAACGAATATATTACCAGTGCACGATCTTCCTGCACGAAATCCACTTTGTTCTTCCATGTCTTCGTATTCTGATTCTATTCTTTCTTTTATTATTCGACCGTACAAACTCCCTACTGAGCTGGTAAGGAAGGAGAACAAGAAAGAATAAATCTGTACCTTTTCTTAATGTTTTAGTGCTATACGCCATTAGAAATCGCATCCATTGTATATGTCTGAATTGCCAATATAAATGAGTCAGATTAAATAAATTATTAGAAGAATTTTTTTGCTTAGCAACAACACTTTTGTTTATTTTAGTAATATTTTGTATTTTGACAACGACACCCGATTTGGGCGTCGAAACGTTAATAAAATTATTTTTTTCATTTTAATTGTGGCTTATTTCCCATATAAGTCATTAATCATTATATAAGTATTCACAACAAAAAGAGATGATAATAATTTGAACTTTAAATATTGAAATTTTTAATCCCATAAAATTTTAATAATAATGGAGATACACAAAGTACTCCTTATGCTTTTATTTCATTAATTTCTTTTTGTTTTGATATTGTTATAACCCAATTCAAACTAGTCGCGATTATCAAAAGATATAGTAATCTTTAGTTAAAGTTTATGATTATCTTTAAAATCTAATTTAAAAATCCTTATTCCAATTAAAAGTTTTTGATGAAGCTAACCGTTCGTAACCGCGATCGTATTAACCGCGAAGTTTGTGCCAGAAGATATGGAAAAACTTATAGCAGTGCACTATCTCATTCTGGTGACATTATCCAGTCGACATACCATACGCCTAAGCGTGGCTTGTTATGCCTTCCCTAAGGGTAAGTAATTGAGTTAGTTACTAGCTAGAGGATAAAAGTAGGAATTTAAATAAGTAAATAAGAAGCAGCGTGCATCAGCATTTTTAAAGGTAGAATTCACTTTGAGCGATACATTTAAGTATTTTAAAAATATTTAGTGTATAATCATTAATAGAGCGCGGATAATATGCAAATTGCACATCATACGTGCATATTTTGCATATTTTGTCAGTTTTTGAAAAAATGCATATTTTGGGAACATTGAAATTTACCTGTATATTATGGTCATCTTTACCCAAAAATTATATTTAACAGTTCCCGCTGGTAAGGTCGCAGAATTTAAGGAATTTCCAAGTTGAATGATCGTATTCAGGTAATTTTTTTTAACCCGATCTCACTGTGGTCATTAGACAACAATACAATATTTATAAGGGACTATTTATTTTTATTACCATGTCTAATCTTCGGGCTCAGCGGAGATCTATCGCCTGTAATTGAAACACCAAAACACTTGTATAATTTATTGATAGAGACTGACACTGGGGTACCTCAAAACCCCCAGGAGAACGTAGCTGTACCGATATGTGCTCGTATGCGAATTACCGTGCATGCTACATGTTGAATGTATGAGGTGACTCGAAGGAATGAAGTTAAAGGAACATCTGGCCTGGTTGACTTGAATCATTCTAAATGTATGTTCTCTCTTGTTGGCAACATGAATTGGATCATAGCCCACACGCCCAAAAGAACAAAGGTTTTTATTTAGTCAGCTAAATTAATGTAAATTGCCAAAACATTGCTTATGAATTGCAACAATTTAACAAATGAAATAGCCAGCACATGGTTAAATATAAAAACAAATTGGTTCATGTGATATACGGGTGATAAAGATATACTGTTTAATATCGGATATGAATTATGAATATTTGATATTGAACATACTGCCAGGCGAAATAAATCATAACACGGCGTCAGTACAACAACGCTAACAATGATAATGATAAAGTATTTATAACATAATAGGTTAATGTACAGTGTGATGTGAAGACACTAATCTTTGAACAACTTATCAATCCTCCAACTGCAACACCTTAGGTAATAATATCAAAATTAAATCTGCATCAGAATTTAAATCAAAAACAAAGTTCAAGTTAAAGTTCAGTTTAGGTAAAGATAAAGGAAAAGGTATTGAGTGGGATAGATGTTTCAATGTGTTAAGTGTTGTATTATTCTTGTATTCTCTTATTATTATAATCGTATGGTATTATTAGTTATTTTATTATTAATAGTATCGAATTGTATAATTAGTTATAGTCATGCATCGATTCTGCGACGAGCTCTCGGACTATAATTATTTACCGTGGCCGGTGTATTTTATTACAAGGCATTGCAATCAAACCATTCCCGGTGAGTCGACCCTCAGAAAGAAAAATATTCATTCGGTCTACGAGACAGTTCTTCAGGAAATAAAATCTTCAATTGGCGAGAAAAACTTCTACATCGTTTTGGATAAAAGTACCGATGCTTGTGGCAGATATATCGCACATCTGATGATTGGAGCACTTCAAGAAAATAATTCTACAAACGCATACTTAATAGCTTCAAAGCAGTTGGAAAAAACCAATAATATGACGGTATCCAGATTCATACAGAAGTCTCTATCAATCTTCTTTCTTCCAAACCCAATGCCAGTAGAAAAGTTGTTGGTGCTTCTATCTGATGCCGCACCCTATATGGTAAACGTAGGACAGAACCTTAAAGTATTTTACCCCAATTTGGTGCATGTTACATTTCTTCTACACGGGATAAACCGAGTAGCAGAAACCATTAGGAACAGAATTTGCGTTAGTAACTAAGCTAATTTCAAATGTTAAAAAAGTATTCATCAAAGCCCCTCTAAGAGTGCAGATGTATAGGGAGAGACTGCCTGGAGTTAGTTTACCACCAGAACCTGTAATTACCAGATGGGGAACATGGACTAACGCGGTTATATTCTACGCTGAACATTTTGATGCCGTGTAGGCATCAGAGTGTAGTTCAAAATAAGGACTTGTTACAAAGTCCAAGTGTAGCTAGAGGTTTATTTTTTATTAAAGCTAATTTTCGCTTTATACCATATATGATCACATCGTTAGAGAGTGGACAATTAAATATAAGAAAGTCCAAAGTTTAAGTCCAAGAAAGAGTCCATTAGTACCATGGAAACTTTTATGGCTAATTGTGGCAACTTTCCGGGTAAAGTTGGAGATCAAATAAGGAGCAAGGCGGAAGTGACTTTAACAAAGAATGAAGGGTTTAAATTTTTAAAAACAGTCAAAAATATCTACGAAAATAAGTCTTCTGACGAACATGTACCATGGCCTTATAGTATACTGGCAAAACTTCAGTATTGTCCAATTACGTCAGTAGACTTTGAAAGAACCTTTTCTATGTATAAACACATTTTTAATAATAGAAGACAATCATTTTTACTGGAAAACTTCGAAAAGTATCTTGTTGTAAATGCCTTTTATAGTATTTCCAAACGAGAAATTGTACAATATTGTAATACTTTTTGTGCCTTGTATATATTTTATCTATATGATTAAATTGTAAACTAATTTTGTACCATTTTAAAATAGTAAATAATTGTATATGACTATGTTTTTCTTACTTACTATGTGTATTTTTCCAAATAAAAACCATTTTTTGAACATAGTACTTTTTGCACCCTATTTTGTTCTATTACATCATTAAATTTTATTACATACTGGATTGCATATTTTGTAATAAAAGTCAATATTTTTGCATATTTTCATGAATAAAATATGCATAAATATGCGCATATTTTTACAAAAACATGTTGCATATATTCCGCGTTTTAATCATTAATCTCATTATTTAGTTGTACAAAAGTTGTGTTTTTGGATAACTCGGATGATGTATTACAAATAAAGAATGCAACACAGATTGTTGGTCAGAATTTGACTCATTGACTGCACCGACTTGTTTCAGTTAACATCATATGCATCAACTTCCATCTTTATCTTGTCGTTTCCCCCTTACTGAGGATTGTGATTTCTTTCAATATTCCTAACAATTTTTTCCATTGGTCTCTAGCTTCACCTGCTCTAAGAGCTTCGCAGAATGCGTTTCCAGCTGAATACTTAATTTGGTCTGACCATCTAGTTGTTGATCGTCCTTTTGATCTTCTCCCCGGAACGTTTCCAGAAACAATAATTAATCTCTGCAAATTATCATCACCTCTGCGAACCACGTGACCGAATAATTCGTTGCAGATACATTGTGTACAGCCCTTTCCTCTCAATTTCCATGGCAACGCACTAATACATCAGTCACTTAAACCAAGTTTGCAAGTGCATTACAAATGGATACAACATCAGTCAAATTAGCTCAAGCAGTAGCATTATTGAGAGAAGGCCTGAGCCAGAGGGTCATGGAAAATCGATTTTTAAGCCAATCAGCTGTGTCACGAGTTTATCATCAGTGGAAAGATACTGGTGATTAATGTGATTATATCTTATGTCTGCTGATAAGGAGGAGGCCCTTAACGGATATCAACGGAGAGAGATGATCGATTTTTGTATCCAAATTCCTGAGAAATCGATATTTGACTGCTGCTAATTTCAAATAAGAGCTTAGAGAGGTCCGGGGTGTTGTTACAGGTTGGACAGTAAGGAGGAGACTGAAGGAAGCGAACCTGACACCAAAAAGGGCAGCTACGAGTCTCAAGCTAACTTCAGCCAAAAAGTAAAGGCAATTAGAATTTGCTCGCGAACAGCTGGATGGCAAGGCTATCAATTGAGTCAGGTATTGTTCTCCGACAGAAGCAGAATCTGTCTACATAGCAACGACAAGAAGCGTCGAGTCTATAGAAGTATCATATGGAGGCGGTTCTTGTATGATTTGGGCAGGCATTCTCATGGATGGGAAAACCGAGGTAATTTTCGTACCTCGTGAGGACGTGGAGGAGGTTTATCAGCGGATCGTTACATCAGAGACATTTTGGAGAAATATTTGGTCCCATAAGAGGCATTTTTTGGTGATGCCTTTACTTTAAAGCACGATAATGCACGATTTCATACCGCTCGAGTCTCCACCATCAGATTTAGGTCGGTATACCTACAATAACTTGGCCTGCGTTGAGCCCGGACTTAAATGCAAGGGATGAGCTTAAACGAAGGGTTCGGGACAGAAATCATGCAGGGACCATAACGGAATTAAGAGCTGTGCTTAATGATGAATAGGAAGCAATGTTTCATGAAACTGTAAGCCAAGCCGCACACCAAAGAAACATGAAACGAAAAACATGAAACATAAAACGAAAAACATGTTTCATGAAAAGAAAACACTGCTAAACAAATCTCAAAGTCCGCCTACCAATGAAACGAGTGTGATTCATGCTCATGACACATTTTTATTTTCGGAGAGTTTCATAACCGGACATATATTTGTTTAGCAGTGGTTTGTTTCCATGAAACGTAATTTACGTTTCATGTTTCTTTGATGTGCGGCTGCCTAAGTCAGTAAGGAGCCAAATTCTACTTAAGGGATTTGGAGAAAACGCGAAGAACAAATTGCGTCCAATCAGTTTGGATTTTTGAAGGCCGTTGGTACGAGGGAGGCTTTATCTAGCTTGCAGGTGTTGATTCGTAAATGTATAAACGTCAGCTGTGATGCTTCTGCATCTGATTGACTGCAAGAAAGGTTTCGATAGAGTCAAGCATGAACAAATGATGGAAGTGCTGAAGAGGACAGGGATTAACGGAAGAGACCTGAAAATAATGACTAACCTAAGCAGATGATAAAATAGTGTTTTCCAATACCATAGAAGGGCTGCAAAACTTAATGAAAAACATAACGGAAACAAGTAGAACAGATGGACTAGATATAAACACCAGCAAAACCAAGCTAATGTTCATCAGAAAGCAAAACGTAACTGGGACAAATATGTACGTGAACCAAATGAGAATTGAGAACTGAGAAATGTGTCTCACAATACAACTGCTTGGGAACTATAATTAATCAATGAGTCGTGGGACAATAAACAAGATATTAAATGTCGCATCGAAAAGGCAAAAAGTGCATTCTTGACTTTGAGCTCTGTGTTCAAGAGCCATAACCTCACCTTAAAAACAAAAATAATCTCTCCTTAAATGTTACGTGTATTCAGTGCTTCTATACGGAGTAGACACGTGGACATTGAAGGCGGAAACTCTATCGAAACTTCAGGATTTTGAGCTATGGCTCTATAGAAGGATTCTGAAGATACCATGGACAGACAAAGTCACCAATGAAGAAGTACTACAGAGGATGAACACATCCGCAGATTTGGTTCAACATCGTGAAGGGCCGTAAGCTGCAGTGCTTGGGACATATACTGAGAAATCAAGATAGATACGAGCTACTCCAATGCATTTTATAACGTAAAATTGAAGGAAAAAGGGCCCCAGGACGAAGAAAATTATCCTGGCTTGCTAACCTGAGAGCAGGGTATAGAAAGACCTCAACGTAACTATTCCGTATAGCAACCAACAACATTATCATAACCAGAATGATCGCCAACGTTTGGAACGAACAGGCACCCTAAGAAGAAGAAAATTTGGGTTAAAGCTTCATATTTTGAATTCAGGAATCTATACTTAAAATATTTCCAATTATTTATGAAACACCCTGTATATGTAAACAAAGAACATTGAATAAGGTTTAAAATTATTTAAATAAATAATTACAACACAGTAAACACTAAAATTATGTATGATGATGTTTCTTATCGATTAAAGCGAACAAACCTTTAACCTAATTGTCCCGAATGCATCTAAAATTTGCAAAATAACCAATTCACTCTATTTTATTCAATTCTGGTGACATTCCATGTGTTTAAGCGAAGCTTGTTACGTATTCCCCAAGGGTAAGTTAAAATGTGCATTATTCAGTTCATTACATTACCAGCATTGTATCAAAATGTAGTACCAATAATGGGCTCATCAGTCCACTCAATAATAATCTCTCTATTCTGTATCGTTTTGTCAGATTTTGAGAGCATACCGTTGTGAAAGTTTGATGTTAATTGGTTATTTGGTATGCCTTAATGGCCATCAAATTGGACTACAAGAGAAATATTGTGCAGAAAGCTTGTGTTGAGATTAAGAGTAAATTTATACAGTCATTTTTTGAAGTAATGAGTAACGATGTTTTTAATTATTTTACGTATTTGATATGGCTCTAATTTTTATTTTTGTTTTTCGTTACATGTACAGTTACGATCACTAAATAATTCGTTGCGTCAGAATAACAAGGTTCTATCTGCAATTTTTGTCTAAACTGAGATTTTTATGTAACTTGGTTCTATTTTATGTTCTTCGTCTTAATATGATACTAGCACCGACATCTATTAACAGGTGGCTGAAATACGTAAGTTACAAGGTTCTATCTGAGAGAATTTTAAATGTTGATAAGTTAACAAGGTTCTAACTGAAATAAAAAAAACAGTCAACTAAGTACACAAGGTCCTATCTGCAAGAACTAAAAGTGTCTATAAGTTAACAATAAGACTATAACAAATAACTTGAAGTTATTTTATTATATAATAATTGTTAAACAAGTGTATATGTGGAAGATAAACCTTTAATAAATAAGTTTAACTCATTTCTCAAATCAGAACTACGTTGTATTAACTATTGAAGTAACCTTTTAGGGTTAATAAAAATATATTATTTTTTTTAAATTTACATCGTTATCACAAAGCTCGGATTATAGGCAAAATGCCTTTTTTGTTTATATATATTTTGCCTATTTTAATTGTTTTTTGCACTTTTTGCCTTTTTTCGTAAATTCCGCCTATTTGTGCCTTTTTTAAAATTTCATGGTACTACCCATGATATTATTCTATTGCTAAACCATTCTATAATAAAATTTTGGGTCAAAAATAAAATATCAATGGTTTGTTTATATAACAGATTTCTAGAAAAATGTACTTGATCGAGACTTGAGGGTTAACTATTTGGAAATCCCTAAGCTTTATTAGTTTATTATCAGTTGTACAGTCGGTTACTATATCAGAGTTTAGTCACAAATTGCTATATGCTAATGTTTAGTTTTGTTGCGTATACCGAAAAACAAAGAACACGTTTTAAAACGTTTTAGACATTTGTGTGAAAAGATGACATCTA
This sequence comes from Diabrotica virgifera virgifera, assembly GCF_917563875.1. NCBI lineage: Eukaryota > Metazoa > Arthropoda > Insecta > Coleoptera > Chrysomelidae > Diabrotica > Diabrotica virgifera. Next base: position 48,575,085 of record NC_065452.1, read on the forward strand.
AATTAAGGCTATGGTTCGCACCTTATTCGGAACTTTCTCTAGAAGGAGATGGAGCATTTTGTAAACCATGCGGCAAATCGGTAAGTTTTATTTTTTCTCTTTTTTTCTCGTCCCACAACATAACTAAATTCTAAAGCGGTTTTAGAATCCTAATTATTTTTTTTTAATTCTCAGATTTCAAGTAGAAAAAAGTACTTTATTGACCAGCATTGTGGAACCCCACTTCATAAACGTAATTTGGAAAAATTAAATTCCTCTAAGTTAGCCCAAATATCTCTGCAGGATAGTTTAAGCAGTTCAAAAAAAAAAAGGAGGAAGACGCATTTAAATTTGATTTATGCCAGATGATGATTGCATCCAACATTCCTCTATATAAAGTTAATAACCCTAGTTTTAAATGCTTTTTCGAAAAATATCTTAATAAATCCTTACCGGACGAGAGTACATTGAGAAAACATACTGTGGAAAAATGTTATGTGGAATGTATTTCAAAAATTAAGCGGGAGTTAGAGGGCAATTTTTTGTATATTATCGTGGATGAAACGACAGATGTATGCGGCAGGTATATAGCTAATTTAATGATTGGAATTTTGAACGAAAACTTTGCGAGAAAACCTTATTTAGTTGCCGTTAAATAATTGGAAAAAACAAACAATTTAACAATAAGTCGATTTATACAAGATAGTTTAACAAACCTCTTTTTACCCAACCCTATACCAGTGAATAAAATAGTTTTAATGCTTTCAGATGCTGCGGCATATATGTTAAAAGCTGCTGTTAATTTAAATATTTTTTATCCTAATTTAATTCATTGCACTTGTGTAGCCCACGGGGTAAATAGAATTGCTGAAGAAATAAGAAATCTGTTTCCGTTGGTAAATAATTTTATAAATTTTATGAAAAAAGTTTTTGTAAAGGCTCCGTTGAGGGTGCAAATATATAAAGAAAGACTTCCCGGTGTCCCTTTGCCACCTAAACCAGTAATTACAAGGTGGGGAACCTGGCTCGAAGCAGTTTTTTTTTACTTTGAACACTGCAATGAAATAGAATTAGTTATGTCAGAATTTGATGATGATATTTCCAAAGCCATTCGAGAAGCAAAAAAAATATTAAAAAATCCCAAATTGAAACAGGAACTCGCTTATATCAATGACAATTATAAATTAATACCGTCCACTTTTAAATTTAAATATACTGGGTGATTTACGTACTCTGTATATTTTTATGTTTTTAAAAGCATCTTCACAACCTGATCCCAACGAACTTTATTTTGAGTTTTGTATTTCATTTCTTGACGGAAGTTATACATTATGCATAATATAGCTCGTTGGGATCATATTGTTAAGGACCTTTTAAAAACATAAAAATATACAGGGTGTTTCATTAAAAATAGAGATGATTGGCTATACTACACTTACCCGAATCAACTTGTATATTCAAATTTGAATTCACATTTGAATTCAAAAGTTGATTATTATAATATTTTATAATGAGATCTCAAACAATTTGTTTCATAAGTAGTTTCCACGCTGTATCATTTCAAAATTTCCCCCTGTGTTATCAATAATAGATCCTTCATGATATAGTTCGTTGATATTAGGTTGTTAAGTAGCTTTTCAAAATATAAAAATATACAGGATGTTTCATTAAAAATGACGATGATGGGCTATGCCAGACTTGCGTGAATCACCCTGTACAGTTAAAGGGTACCCCCCGTTAAGACAAGCAAAATGCCTTCACTCCCAGAATTCAATTTTTTTAATTTTTTTACGTTCTATGCAACTAAAAAATGAAATAACGGGGATTTTTAGCTCGCCATCCCCCTTACCCCTCCCCCCACAGCCAAAAACGTAGATTTTTAGATTTAATTTTTTTAGTTAGGTTTCAATTAATTTAAAAATTTCAAAAAATTCACACGTGTAGCTGAGGCTTTTACAAAACATGACCATTTTTTATGGACCCATAGGTCGAGTGTACATTACCTCAAATTTTTTTTAACTTTTTTTTAAACCTATAACTTTGTTTTGGAGGGCGCTGCAGGTCCAATTTCTTTTGCATTTTGTGTATTTTATCAAAAGCTGTCTCTCTGATTTTTTTCAGATTTTCCGTCAGGTGCGCCATCTTGAAATATCCGGAAAACTGTTTTTTTTAGGGGGTTTTTGGGGATTTTCTCCATTTTATAGACTGCAACATAGATCGACTCAAGGTTTTGTTAATAGATAATGTATAATTTAAAATAACTGAGTATATTAGGGTATTCAAAAATTGGGCGAAATACTTTTAAACCCCCCAAAAACCATATTTTTTAAAAGTTTTGTATGGATTTTTGCGTGTCTAATTTTATTTTTTAAGGTCGATACAGCCTGAATATATTTTTTATTTTTTTACGTTCTATATGATTTTAAAAAATTAGGACTCACCGAAATTTTCTCTCCTCCACAGCCAAAAATGTCAATTTTTCGATTTTATTTTTTTAAGTTGGTTGCAATTAAATTGTAAATGTTATTCTGAAGCTATTTCTTTGTGGAATTTTTGTAATTAACTATTCTAAATGGGAAATAAGCCACAATTTAACTAAAAAATGATTTTATTTTCCATCTGTAATGCGATAGAGATAATTCGATAATCTGTGACGCACTGAAAAAAAGGGTTTGGGACGATCTATATAAATAAGTCAAATTAAATTAAATTATTAGAAGATTTTTTTTATCAAGCAACAACATTTTTGTTTAATTTATTAATATTTTGTATTTTGACAACGACGTCCGTGGTGGACGTTGAAACGTTAATAAAATCATGTTTTTAGTTAAATTGTGGCTTATTTCCCATTTAGAATAGTTAATAATTAGTAAATTATAAATTACAAAAAATTCACACGCACAGCTGAGGGTTTTACAGAACATCTATTTTTATGGACCCGAAGGTCGCGTGTACATATTATAACCTCATTTTTTTTTTGTTTTTTAATAGGTACGTATAACGTTCTTTGGTGACGGCTGCATGTCTAATTTTTTTTGTGTTTTGTGTATTTTATCAAAAACTATATTTCTGACTTTTTCAGATTTTTCCGCAATGTGCGACATCTCCAAAAATCCGCAAAACTGGTTTGTTCGGTGGTTTTTAGGGATTTTCTCCATTTTATCGACTTTAAAATAGATTAACTCGAGTAGGTATAATTTGAAATAACTGGGTTTTTAGGGATATTCAAAAATTGTGCAAAACACCTCTAAACCTCCCAAAAACTATGTTTTTTAAAGGTTTTTGAGCGGTTACTCATACAGGCCTGGATACTGTGTATCAAAAACAAGTTTATTAATAGCAAACTGAAAATTTGTTAAAAGCTTAACAGTCGGACAAACTTTGATGTACGGGAACACTGGAATAGGGGAAGTTTTAATTGTTGAACAGGTTACACGTTTCGAGCGTCAGACTACGAAAACCGTCCCATGTATTTTGTCGGAGAGAATTTCCAATTGTTGTTAGCCTTTCATTAAACCCTCATGCAAAAATCAAACTACTATTTACCACCAATATAATTCCTGTCATTTGACATGCTCTACGTGTCGGACGTATTAAAATGCCCAGTATATTTGTCGGACAAATATTTTTTCATATATTATACAGGGTGTTTCATTGGGAAACGGAAATACTTTAATGGTGAATAGAGGTCACCGAGCCGGTTCTAGATATAGTACATTTTTTGCCCTACCGACTTTTATAACCGAGTTACAGGGTGTTTTATCGATTTTGCCCATTTCCTTTCTAAGCCATAACTTTAGAACCACCCTGTATATTTTTTTGATATTTGTTACACATATGTCTCATTCAAAACCCAAACGACCGACATACTAACCATAAGAAAAATTCAGGTCCGGATAAACAAAAAATTATAAAGTAATTGTGACCTTAAAAAAACACCCTGTATATTAAAAATTTGAAAATTTGAAAATTTGCTTCAGTTTTTCGGCCAGAGAATTTTATGACTTTAATTTTGAAATTATATTGAATTTTTTAAGAACTGACATTAAAAAGCAGATATTATTAACTTTTAGTTACAAATTATTAAAGTTAATGAATAAATACTCATTTTAAAAATAATCAATACTTATTTACCACATTGGAACGACCCAATTACTAATGACAAGAAAAATCCAGGTCCGGATTACGAAAAAAAAAACAAAGTAATTGTGACCTTGAACCAACACCCTGTATATTGAAATTTTAAAAATTTGTCTGCGCATTTTAAAAGAGTATGAAAAACTGTGATTAAAGGCTTATTTTAATTTTTTCGCCGTTGGTTAAATTACATCAATTTGAAATTATATTTAAATTTTAAAGAACTCTGAGATTAAAAACCAGGTATTTTTAACTTTTAATAATAATTTAATGTTAATGAATCAATACTTATTTTAAAAATACTTAATACTTATTTACTACGCTGGCTTCATATATTCTCTGGATTTGTAGCTATATGCACATTATTAAAAATTAGAATTGCGAGAATTTGGATATTTTAATGATTTAGTAAAGAATTAAAAAAACTGCTATATCTAATAAAACAAAAATTCGTAACAATTTAACATAAATTAAAAATATTTGAACTATAACAGTTGCTCAAAATGTCCGCCATTTTGTTCGATGCATTTCCTTGCTCGTTTTAAAATATTTCGAATCGATTTTCTAAGTACATTGGGATTGTTCTTCATTTTTCTGGTAGCTTCTTGTGACCTTGACAGAATTAATCAATATGATTTCAAAATTGCCGTAATTAAATTATCTGCGCAAAAATTTGACATGCACCTTTTAACGCAGTTTTTATGCTCTTTTAAAATACACAAGCAAATTTTCAAAATTTCAATATACAAGGTGTTGTTTCAAGGTCACAATTACTTTATATTTTTTTCTTAATCCGGACCTGGATTTTTCTTGTCATTAGTAATTGGGTCGTTCCAATGTGGTAAATAAGTATTGATTATTTTTAAAATGAGTATTTATTCATTAACTTTAATAATTTATGACTAAAAGTTAATAATATCTGCTTTTTAATGTCAAAGTTCTTAAAAAATTCAATATAATTTCAAAATTAAAGTCATAAAATTGTCTGGCCGAAAAATTGAAGCGAACCATTAAACTTACTTTTTTGTGCTCTTTTCAAATATGCAAACAGATTTTAAAAATTTCAATATACAGGGTGTTGTTTTAAGGTCACAATTACTTTATAATTTTTTGTTAATCCGGACCTGGATTTTTCTTATGGTTTGTATGTCGGTCGTTTGGGTTTTGAATGAGATATATGTGTACCAAATATCAAAAAAATATACAGGGTGGTTCTAAAGTTATGGCTTAGGAAAGAAATGGGCAAAATCGATAAAACACCCTGTAACTCGGTTATAAAAGTCGGTAGGGCAAAAAATCTACTATATCTAGAACCGGCTTGGTGACCTCTATTCACCATTAAAGTATTTCCGTTTCCCAATGAAACACCCTGTATAAAGTTTGCTATTGAATAAACTTAAAAACAACCTGCTAGTTTTCACAATCATAAACTTGTCATGATGACACGTTTCACAATTAAAATTACGTTTAACAATTAAAACTTCCGCTGTTTCCATACCTACATTAAAGTTTGTCCGACTAGACACCGTTAAACTATTAACATATTTTCAGCTTGCTATTAATCAACTTTTTTTGGTACACGGGGTCCAGGCCTAATATTTTTTGACATCAATACAGCCTGACTTTTTTTCCATTCTTTTTACGTTTGATGTGTTTAAAAAATAAGCCTTAGCCCAATTTTAGCCCTCCTCCCCCTCAACCTGCCCAATAAATCATCATTTTTTCGTTTTAATTTTTTCTCAGTATATCTGTTGCTCAGTTTGTCCTCAAGTAAACTACATTTAACACAATCATTTCAAATTTTTGCAATATTTTTATATAAAGTAAAGATTTTTATATAAAGTAAATATGTCATTTAAGAAGAGAAAAATCAATTTAAGAAAAATACATTATTTTAATATATCATACTTCTTGTCGTTTTGTAAATCAAAACCATTTGTTCTTTGTTCATTAGTTTGTATATAGTAGGTACCCTAATATTACCTTACATTATACATATTCTAATTATTCAAACATGTGCTAGAATATATAGCTTCGTATATACACGTAGAGTATTCGGAGAGTATTCGTTGGTATTACACTTTACAGTTCTAAAGTCTTCATCGCTGTCTTCGTCTATTACAGGTATAACATCTGTATTGTCAAAGAGTTTTGTAAGATATTCTGCTGGCTTGATGATTTTTGTAAAATATCTTCCATGCGATAAATATTATATTATGGCAGCTACATGTGAACAACAGCCTATGGTTATGTTGCCGTTTGCGCAACTCGCATCTACAACAGTATCTATCTTTTAATGTTTTCCAAACCATCTTCGTTTGGCTCATAATGCAAATAGTCCACGCTGTATGCTTGTCCCCGTTAGTTTAATTATTCCGATTCATTTTTTTGCACAAACTTACTCAAAAACAGGTCCTTATAACAAATTAACAAGGTGCCAGGCAGTACCGCGGTCGGAAAATTGTTTAAACAATTTTTTAAACGAATTCAAAAAAATCTATTTTTTCACTTCAGACAAAGTTTTAGATTCTCTGGATCAACCTGAGCAAAAAAGGTCTCTTGTGATTTTTCTATAAAATTGACTGCTGTCGAGTTACATGCAATTTAAAATTTGAAAAACGCGAGAATGGCCATTTTCAAGGCTTAATAACTCGATTAAAAATTATTATTATGAAAGTCATAAAGCGACCAACTCAAAGTTTAAAGCCCTCCTTGCAAGAGCCTGAAGAAATTTTTGTCATCATTTTATTACTAACTATTATTTTTAATAATTAAAAATGAGCGCTAAGCACGTATTGAAGCGGCCGTCCGCAAGAGAGATGTACAATTCATTGGACGTTTTTAAAAATTATCGATTGGAAGTCAAAAACGTTTTAAAAAAATAAAAAAGGAATTTTGAGGTTATATGTATTGTACACTCGACCTACGGGTCCATAAAAAATAGATATGTTTTGTAGAAGCCTCATAAAATTTTAAAATTAATTGCAACTTAACTAAACAAAAAAAAAATAGAAAAATTGACGTTTTTGTGGGGTTAGGGAGAGGGGGTGGTGGACTAAAATTGCGATTAGTCTTACTTTTTAATCACATATAACGTAAAAAAATGAAAAAAAAAATATTCAGGCCGTATCGATCTAAAAAAATATCTTTAAGCCCGCAAAAACCCTTACATAACTTACAAAAAACATGGTTTTTGGGAGGTTAAAGGTGTTTTGCCCAATTTTTGATAATCCTAAAATACTCAGTTATTTCAAATTATACATAATCTATTAACTCAAACCTTGAGTTGATCTCTGTTGCAGTCTATAAAATGGATAAAATCCCTAACAAACCCCTAAAAAAACAGTTTTCCGGATTTTTCAAGATGGCCCACCTGACGGAAAAATCTGAAAAAAAATCAGAGTGATAGCTTCTGATAAAATACATAAAATACAAAAAAATTGGAGCTGCAGCCCCCTCCAAAAATAAGTTATAGGTTTTAAATTGTTAAAAAAAATTGATGTTATGTACACTCGACCTACTGGTCCATAAAAATTGGACATGTTTTGTAAAAGCCGCAGCTATACGTGTGAATTTTTTGAAATTTTTAAATCAATTGCAACCGAACTAAAAAAAAATAAATCTAAAAATCTACGTTTTTGGCTGTGGGGGGAGGGGTAAGGAAGGTGGCGAGCTAAAAATCCGCGTTATATCATTTTTTAATTGCACAGAACGTAAAAAAATTTAAAAAATTGAATTCTGGGAGTGAGGGCATTTTGCCTATCTTAACGGGGGGTACCCTTTATGTTTAATTAAAAGTTATGTTAAAAAGCGTACACTTATATTTAAAAGGTGGCTTGTCTTAGAGTTTTTTGTAATTTTTTAAAATGATAATTAAAACGATATAAAAAAACTATAAGTGGTTTCCACACTGTATTTAGTAGTAAATTAATTCACCAGAAAGTTATACGTCGTTCGTATACTTGGTTATAAACTTCAGGATTTTTGGGATATATCCCCAATTTTCCCTGCAAAGTATCCACACGCCGCTTAGAGTTTTTGTCGCCATGTCTAGCTAGGATCTCTTTTTTGTGCTTATCTCAAAGGAGTTTCAATATCTAGATTGGTATCTGACTTCTGTTTTTTAGTCCACCGTGCTATCATACATTGTAATCGTTTTGAGTTAAAGTTTCTTTGGTTCTGTAAATGCAACAGGTTGGTTTTAGTTATTTTCAATTGTTTCAGTTGTTTTTAAGTCGTTTTCCTGAATACGTTTTATTTATGTGTTTTATTTTGTGTTTATTTGTGACTATCCTGATATCCCGTCAAGATACCTGACGGTTTGTCAAATCACATAAAAGGTGATCTACTACGAGACTCCAAAAGGGTGGGAAACCCTTACTTCTATACAGCTTCCAATAATAGCAGGCCCTATTTCCTAAATTGTAGCTAATTCATCTTCTTGATTTATTGTGTTGGCGTTGTTTTCTTCTGAAAAAACTGCCTTAAATCTTTGCCTTCAAATTTTTGGTGGGTATCCTTAAGTCTCTAGTTATTTTGATGTTAATATTTTAGAAAACATAGTTGTGGCTTTGGTACACCTATCAATTCATTTATTTGTTGTTTTCTTTTTATTTTCTTTTTTATTAATCCCCTTTCCTCTTTTTTGTTATTTTTTTGTCTTGATATTTTATTATTTAAATACTAATAATAATTACTACATAAAAAATACTATTCATTATTTTACACAATACAGTAATCACTAATTCACATTATTATTATACTTTCATTACATTTAGTACTTTTTGTTCTCTAATGAGGGACGGAGGCAAAATCTCTGACATGAGGCTGTGTGTGCTTTCCTATTCAAATTAGCATCTCTATGAGGTACTTGATATTCTTGCAAGAGAAACAATATACTGTATCCAGTTAATAGCCAAATAATACACACAGTGTCAGGAGTAAATCTCAGCCATTCTCAACGTATAGTTGATCTATATCATGCTTGTCAATAGGCCAGTGTTTGTAGACAGAAAACAACTGTAACTTTTCAAACAGAGCACACATTTAATAAACATATATATTGGCTCTGGTAGTGATCGTTTGGCTTTTTTTTAAGTAAAATTTTTAAATAAACCTCTTTAAGGTTTGCTTGATATTTAAGTTAATTTTAGTTAGAATAGATGGACAACTTCTTCTTCTTCTTCTTCTTAGAGGTTAGCAACCTACCTATCGTAAAACTAAGCAATGCTCAAAGAACCAACGGGATGCCTCGGAACAGGACGGATACACAGATGATGAAAACGGCGAGAATCAGGACAAAGAATAGGAAAAATATACTCAGGATTGCGACATGGAATATAAAATCATTAAACAACAGAGACCAGGAGTTAGAAAAGGAACTGAGAGAAAATAAGATAGAGATATGCGCGATCCAGGAAACAAAAAAGAAAGGGAAAGTGCAGATGTGGCTTGGGGAATACTTCTTGATCTATAGTGGTGTACCAAAAAATACGAGAGCCAAAGAAGGCGTGGCCTTAATGATACACAAAAAATGGGCAGATAACATAATATGAATATCAATACATATCAGAAAGAATTGTAGTTACTAAGATCAAATTAGAGAAGCAAAAAATAAATATTATAAGAGTTTATAGCCCAGAAAACTGCAAACCTGAAGTCGACAGAGTCCACTTTTATAACGAGCTTCAACAAACAGTCGACGGAATACCAGCCAATGAGATAATATACATTTTAGGAGACATGAACGCAAGAGTCGGTAACATAATTATACCAGGAATAAAGCAACGATTCAATGAAGGAAACAAAAATGAAAATGGAGAACTACTTATTACCTTTTGCTCTCAGAACGAATTTCGAATAAACAATACGTTCTTCAGACACAAAGATGGACAACTTACAGAACCTATATACATAGGCAGCGAAATAAGACAGGGAGACTCATTGAGTTCTATGCTGTTAAATTTAATCATGGATGCAATTATCAAAAGCGTCAACAAAGGAAGAGGATACAGAATATGAAACAAAGAAATAAAAATACTATGTTACAGAGACGACGCAATATTGATAGCCCAAGATAAAGATAGTCTGCAAAGAGTAGTCCACAGATTTAACATATATGTAAATGCAAAAGAATTAAATATGACAATTTCATCTTAAAAGGCTGAAATAAGAGTAATCAGTAAAGAACCAATCAGATGTAAAATACAAATTAATGGGATCAGTATTGAACAAGTAATGAAAATAAAATACCTTTGAATTACATTGTTAAGCTACGGAGACCTGGACAAATAAATGAGAAATCAAGTACAAAAAGCTTTTTATAAATCATATAATATAAGGTCCATTATAGATTATGGCAGCTTCCTATATGGCAGTGCTAATAATAACTTATTGAACCGTTAAGAGTAGAAACTGTGGAACCTCCATCAGAGCTGAGAAGGCAATTATTTGCAGAAAAAATGATAATCAACTGCAAAGTCAAAAATTCATCACTTACTCAAAAGATCTCCACCCTAAATATTCAGGACTTTACAGGATCATACTGGTCCAATAGAAACTCACCTTCTTTATGTGAAGGATTTAAAAACTCAATAGACTTCTCCCCTACAACAGTTAAAGTCAACTTAGATGTTTTATTGTTGAACATTCAGGTAATTATACCTAGATATTCTGAATTGAGATATCTTAATAATGAAATAATCAATCAGATATTAAACAAATATCAAATGTATACTTACTGCTATTTACACAGATGCATCAAAAGATCCATACGGCACAGGTGCGGCGTTTATTGTCCCACTGCAAGTACAGTTAGTAGAGATTTAAATTGAGTAGAAAAACATGAATTTTTACAGCAGAAGCGTTTGCTATTTTGAAGCTATATAATTTATAATGAAAAATAACATTTCATACTCCATAATTTTTTTTGATTCACTTTCGGTATTAAATAGTTTACGATCACTTTTACAAATCAACTCTCCATATAGTCTCTCTCACAGTTTGCTCTCTCAAATTCAAAAAACTAGAAAATTTATTTTTGTGTGGGTGAAAGCACACTCAGGTATCACATTCAATGAACAAGTTGATAAAGCGGCTAAAGAAAGCATACAGTTGGGAGAAGATGTTCCACCCTGAAAGAAAACTACAGTACCTCGGACATGTGATGCGGGGCGAGAAGTATGGCATCTTGCGACTCATAATGCAGGGAAAGATAGATGAGAGACACCCTTATTAACATTAGATGAGAGAATAAATATTGCTAAGGATAATTTATATGAAAAATGGTCTAAATAATACAAACATTCCATTTTGACAAAAGGCACAAGATATACGTTGCTAGAACCCGATATTCGAAAAAATTACTGGTTTAAAAATTACGATTATCCGAGAGATTCAATAACAACCATATCTCGGATGAAGTTTGGACATGCTTGCTATCCGGCACATTTATACAAAATAAAAATAATTGATAACAATCTTTGTGATATTTGCAATGAAACGGCGGACTTAGATCATATATTTTTTAATTGTAAGAAGTACACACATCAGTCGGACATTCTTACAAAAAATTTAAGAAGTTTAAACGTTTACGGTCCCTATAATGTTATGTATCTTTTGGCACTGAGTGATAAACGTATTTTTGATTTTATTTGGTTTTTCCTATATAACTGTAAAATTAAGTTATAGAATGACTAGATTAGGCATGTAACCTTAAATGTCTTGCCTTTTGATTGCCTACGTGCCTGCTTTACCGTGTGGGGTGGGTATATAGGTAATCAATAATTAATAAAAAATGCTAAGAAAAACCCTTGGATGAGAAAAGTGTGACCCTTGTCCTTATCCCAAAATGTGTATTAAGATTAATTTAACAAAAATTCACTTTGAAAAAAAAAATGTTTATTATATCTATTCTTAACAAAAAGTTCGGTCAGACTTAGATAACCTTAACTTAGATTACTAATTAGATAGTTTAGATAAGATATATTATGTTTATGTATGTACTACTTACTTTGTTTCTGGCCGCATGGTCTTATCCTAAAGCCAATAAAAAAAAGTACAAAAAGCAAATAGACTGGCAGGATGTCCATAATAACATTATATCGCGAGACCGACATATTAACACTGAGATGAAGTCAAGAATTTATAAAGCCAATGTACGACCAATTAAGGCATATGTATCAGAAACAAGACCGGATATATCCACAACACAAAGACTACTAGAAACGGCACAGATGAGGGTACTAAGAAGAATTACAGGAAATACGCTGAGAGATCGAAAGAGAAGTGAAGACATTAGAAGACAATGTAACGTACAGTGTATAAAGGAATGGACACCAAATAGAAAAAAGGAATGCATAAGCAAAAGAAAAACATAAGCAGAATGGGGGAGACACGTGAGATCAAAATAGCAAGAGATAAATCACCAATCTGTAGAAGAATTATCGGCCGACCGCGCAAAAGATGGAGTAACAACCTTTCATAGAGGTACCAATCCGCCAATGAACAAGCAGAGTTGCTTATAAAGAGGAAGAAGAAGAAGCAAGAATTACCAATAATTGTATTTGTGAGAAGGAAATAGAAAAAATGATCGGTATGGACAAAACTGCTATTGCCAAACTCTAAAAAGTATGGAAATATCAAAAATAGGACACGAACTGATGCTTTCGAAATGTCTATTTCTAGGCGAATGCTAATCTAAGAATATCATAGGCCCAGAAATCACTCAAATACTAAGCACAACTATTTAAAAGAAAATCAAGAAATATTTTGGCCACATTATAAGAAAGAATATCGATTCGCCTCAAAAGCTACTAGTGGGGGAAAAGTTGAATGAAAAAGGCCCGCAAAAAGATTGTCCATACCCTATGTTCTTCATCTTCTTCTTCTTTTTATTTAGACATGACTGTCTGTTTTTCAATGTGCCTCCAGTAAGTTGCCATTCCATCTTTTTTGTGGTCTTCCCACTGATCGTCTTCCTATTGGGGAACCGTCTCTCACAGTCCTTACTACTCCATTTGTTGTCATTCGGCTTATGTGGTCGTTCCATTCTATTCTTCTGTTTTTCACCCAGTTATTAATGTTGTCCACCTTGCATCTCCGTCGTATATCTGCACTTCTAGCTGTATCCCACAGTGTATTACCATCGATTTTTCGCAGTATTTTCATCTCTGCTGTTTCTAGCATTCTTTTTGTCCTTTGTGTATCAGGTCGTGATTCTGCCGCGTATGTCATTACTGGTGATGACTGTTTTGTAAATTATACCTTTCACTTCTTTTCCGAAGTTTTTATTTCTCCATATTGTTTCATGCAGGCAACCTGCGGCTCTGTTTGCTTTATTCATCTGATCTTTCACTTCTGTTTCAAACTTTCCGTAGCTAGATGCCATAGATATTTAAACCCCATGACTTGTTCTATTATTTGACATTCCAGCTCTAATTTACACCTTATTAGATCGGCTGTTATAACCATGCAATATACTCTATGTTGATCTAATATAACACAAATGATAGGCACATCTGCGTATCGTCGCACTCAAATGGCTGGAAATGGAGATCGATGTCGTCAAATCAAACTTGCCACATACTATGCTACGATGCTTGTACGCAAATTTTGAAGAGGAAAAAGGAGAAAAAGATATCTTACTGGCTGTTCCGTCTCCTTATAGTTTAGTTAATTTTAGTTTTTTCCAGTTTTTTTAATTATTTGCCAGAAATCTCTTAAAAGATTAAAATACATTCATCCTTGCCTATATAATTTCTGGGTAACATTGGTCATTTTTATCATAATCCTCTTTAGAAAGTAGGTATTTGGAAAGTTAGGCAAGTCAAGCGGTTATTATCCCCTTCTGAGAAGGACAGTGATAAACGGTGTTCAACGGTTTTGTAATTACGTTTTTTCCAAAGTGAAATTTTGTAGGACAGATATATGTAGACATTTTTGTTTTCCCCACACCAGGGATTTCTGGTCGAGAGCCGTTTTGTAATTTTAGTAGTATTCAGTTGCAAACGAAAATTAGATCTGTAAACACGTATAGCGACCAATAAAGAGTTCTATCGAAAAGTGTCGTCGTATATTATTTTAATTTGCTAAAGTAATATGTTATAGCAGCGTATACTCACGGTAAACTAATCGTGAATCAAACACTGGATTTAATTTTTAAATAATAAAAAATTTTCTTAAAAAATTTACTAAATTAAATTGGAGTCTCCCACGACACTTTACATCTCTTCTTTTATGTTTTCGTTATTTTTCGTACTTAATTTTTTATTATTCAAAACATACGTTTTCCCGCTGCTAAACTGAAAATTTACCGGACTATAAAAAGGGTTTAAAATACCCCCAAAAGATGCTTGTTGTGTTCATTTTCTTTATAGTACAAGGGTGGGCTCGTTGTTGATGCTTCCTCAGGAATTTTATTATATGTCCTTTACACAGCGAGTTCGGCATGCTTGATTATAATCTTAAACAAGGGAGAACAAACAATCCTTTGCTTCTCATACATGGCAAGTTCAAGAAAATTACAGTTATCTATAATTAATTATTAATATCAAGTGGGAAAATGTACGTGTCTTCGAAGGTAACTGGTGTTAATATCCTTTTGTTCTGGAACTTCTGTATTTTCTTATTCGAAAGACTGTTTTTGTAAGATTTGTATTAATTGTATCCTAAAATTTCAAAGCGATATTATTATCATTTCAATTATTTCGTTTTCTGTTATACAATAACTTAATTACTTTAGTAATTTAGATAATCTTAATTATTATATTTACCTAAAAATTCTTTGATACGTAATGACACTCCTTGATGTTATTTTGGTATCTTTGGTGTATTAGTAAAACTACACCCTCTTTGGCCCTGTTTCTTTTGCTACTCCACTGTAGATTAGTATATGTATATTCGCCTAATCCTGACTCGCCTTTTCCTTTCGTTTTGGTTACCTGTATAGCGCATATATCTATTTTTAACTCTTTTAGCTCTCGGGTTATTTCTTGATATCTAGTGTTGAGCGATCTAATGTTCCAAGTGGTTTTTCTCAGCTGGGTTTTGGAGGTTTTTCGAGTGTACTTATTTCATGCCGTGGTCGTCTTCATATTGTCAATCTGGTTCCGAGGCTGGACATTGTTTCTTTGAGCAGTATTCGTTCTTAAGATTGGTAGGTTGCTAACCTTGCCAATCACCCTCCACATCTTATCCGGGCTTGGGACAGGCTGTGGTAACCACAGAGCTACACGATCCACCCTGCAATCACCCCAGGCAGTGTTTACAAAATTTACAAAATAGTCATCATACCAATAATGGCATACGCGGCAGAAACAAGACCTGGTACAGAAAGGATAAAAAGGATGCTAGAAACAGTAAAGATGGAAACAATTCGAAAAATCGATCGTAAGACACTATGGGATAGAGCTAGAAGGGCACCCCGTCAAAATAGCCCCGTCAAAAAAGCTCCGACAAAATAGCCCCGACATAATATCCCGCACACAAAATAGCTCCGACAAAATAGCCTGCAGACAAAATAGCCGCGGAATAATAGCCCGCCGACAAAATAGCCCCGACAAAATAGCCCCGACAAAAAAGCTCCCTTCAGAATTCATCATGAAATCATTCCTTAAAAATTCATTATTTCGGAAATGGTAATTATCCTCAATTCAGATGTTTATCTTAACCACATTAAATAAAAATGGTCTTTTCAGAGAACTCGAGTCCTGTCTTCCCTGCCTCTTGTATGTTTGAACATTTAAGTTAAGCGAAAATCAATGTTTATTTATGATATAAACATTTCTTTCTGTTTTCGGGCAACAGTAAAATGCATTTTAAATTAAATAAGTTAAATACATTCTTCCTTTTTGTCAAATCATTTAAATTAAAAAAAAGTTTTTGGACACCTTGTATAAATAATTACGTAATTGTTTATAAGAGGATGTTTTAGCCGGGGCTGTTTTGACCGGGGCTATTTTGTGTGCGATCTATTTTGTCGGGGCTATTTTGTTTGCGGGCTATTTTGTCGATGCTATTTTGTGTTCGGGCTATTTTGACGGGGCTTTGTTGACGTGGCTGTTTTGACCGGGGCTATTTTGTGTGCGATCTATTTTGTCGGGGCTATTTTGTTTGCGGGCTATTTTGTCGAGGCTATTTTGTGTTCGGGCTATTTTGGCGGGGCTTTTTTGACGGGGCTGTTTTGACCGGGCTATTTTGACGGGTCACGAGCTAGAAGTGTAGATATACGACGGAGATTCAAAGTGGACAACATTAACAACTGGGTGAAAAACAGAAGGGTAGAATGGAACGACCACATAAGCCGAGTAACAACAAATAGATTAGTAAGGACGGCAAGAGATGGTTCCGCAATAGGAAGATGATCAGTGGAAAGACCACGAAAACCATGGAATGACAACTTACTGAAGGCACAGTGAAAAACAGACAGAGTTATCTTTACACAAAAAGAAGAAGAAAGAGACCTAAAAATATTTGACGTTTGGATTTCTACTCCGGAAATCGTTATCAAGAAAAAATGAAAAGAAATTTGTTGAAAAAGTGTGTACAACCGCCATTTGTTGTGATTTAGGATTATGTTACATTGTCAACAAATTGTAATGATACGCCGATACGTCGAACACGCATCGATACTTAGAACCGTGCCAGTTTCACAAATCGCGCAGATGGCCCCACTCAGTTCCATTTCTCCGAAACAACACCGGCAGAGGGATATTTAAGGAGGCCACAAGCAGAGATCAGCCTTAGATCATTCATAGAAGAGCACAGACTCTGTTGAACGTGGTCGAATAATGGTGCAATAAGTGGAGAGTCACACTAAACGCGAATAAAACAACAACCTTTGTGTTTCGCGCTCCCTCTGTGTCACACAAACTCATCAGAAATGACGACGACCAATACCCACTGAGTTTGATGGGAGAAAGGCTCTTGCTCAGCCCGACTGCTAGCTACTTGGGAGTCCTGTTTACCAAGACTCCCAACTGGGATGCAGACCTAAAGGCAACTTTAGATAGGGTAAGAAATAGAGCCAGACTCCTTAATCCTCTCTCTGGGGCAATTGGCAAGACACACAGAAAGACTCTCATACACACTTATAAAACCTATATTCGACCCGTCATCGAATACAAATCAGGCCTTTACTGCCTATTCAATCGTAAGCAAAGTCGTATGTTGTTGCGAGCGGAACGTAGAATCCTGCGTGCGGCGAACTACAAGCCCTGGAGATATCCCAGAAACGAAATCCATAACATTTCAAACGTCCCCAAAATCACTGAGAGGATACTCTCACTGAACAGGAACTTCACAACAAAAATTATCAACGGTCCCCAATCCGACACCCAAAACACTCTAAAATGTTCCTGTTCTTCTTCTGGCCACGTACGCAGCCGAAAGCCCAAACGGAAAAAACTACATCCACCGTCCATTCTAATGCAATCATGCATTGGCAATCTCCCGGCTGAGTACGAAGATATCCTCGAGGCTACCCCGCTAGCCTTCCGCACCCTCCACATCTAATCCTCATCCTTACCCCGAACAGGGAGAAGTTGTTTTTTTGCGGTTTCCCAACTTCATTGCACAATTATACCTGTTCGTCCCAAGAAAATAGCCGCAACTATTTTCAGCATTCGAACTCACACTGTCCACGCCGCGCTCAAAAGCCACCTCCTGACCGCCGACGAGGGCCGCTGGTTTGCCAGTTGGCGTACAATGGTTTCTAGGGAGCTTGGTCGAGGGCAAAGCACGGACAGTACACACATATGTCAATGGAACCAACACCAACTCCATCATTCTTTCTTCTCGGTTGTCTGATAGTCTTCTGGACCACCACCGTCCGGCATAACCCAGGAACACCAGGACCACCACACTTGCCCCAGTGTGTTTTCGGACTGTTTGCTTTTGCGGCCATTGTCTGATGTTTGACTACATATCACATTCACTACAAACCCTGAAGAGGACAAAATCCTAAACAGGGACACTCAATGTAAGCATTTCAATAAAGCATACCAAATCTTTCACGCAAATCCACACATTGATTGAAGAGATCAGCCAGTCTTGAAGCAACAGCTCTGGGCTCCACTGCCAGCCAAGCGAGGTGACCTAGGCAGGCCGACCTGAGTACCGAGGCACCGTGGTGAATTTATCTCGCAAGCTAAGGCAGGCCAACTCGAGCCGCAAGGTGTACCGTGGTGAGGTAATTTGCGGCTCATAAGTAAACGGTGGCAAGCGTGGTGAGCGAGCTCCCGATAAATTTATATATTTGAATAGCGTGACTGTTTTGCAAACTTACACTGTGCTGAGGTGTAAGAACATTTTATGTTATTGTTAATTTTGCTCTTCTTTTTCAGACCTCTATCCAGAGGAGGACTTCGCTGCGACGAATAGAATGATATTTTATTTTTATTTCTTTTGATCTGTAAATAATTATACCGAATATATTTATTTTGTTTTAACCTGTCTGTCTTAGAAGTCTTTGAGTCTGTCGTCTTAGAAGGACAACCCATCACAAAATATTGAGGTTTCAATGGGCTTTGCCTATGATGGTTGTAGGCAACAGTCAGCTTAGGCTGGAAGGATATGAGGATGAATGTTTTTTATGCTCTGTGATACATGCTACACGTTAAACATGTTAAAACCCTATCCAAATAAACTTTTTATAAATGATTTTGCCAAACCTCTGATGAAGAGCCTCCTAGGTTTCTATGTCAGAGAGCGCTAGATTGACCTCTTTTGGGAATTTTGGTCGTTTGCATAACGGTGCTACGCAGTTGCACAGTATATGCTCTGCCGTTTCTTATTCGTTGTAACAGAAACGACAGTTCTCACTATCTGATTTTCCCATTTTTTTAGATGATACCTCAGAGGGCAGTGACCAATGAGAAGGCCAGTGACTATTTTTGATCTTTTTTTATTCATTTGGAGAAGACGGTTTGTTGCAGTAAGCGACACTTTTATGAGCCTTTTTGCTTGCCTTTGTGCGGGTGTGTTAGACCAATGTAGTTGTAGTTGATTGAGTTCCCAGGTCGGGAGTTCTTCTCTGAAGTGGCTTTTCTATGGTTCACACAAGGGTTCTGGACCTTGGAATGGGGTATTAGCCCCTTCTTTTGCGAGACTATCAGCTTCCTCATTTCCTGCAATTCTCTTGTGACCTGAACCCACATCAAAGTTACTTTGTTGCGTTCCGCCAACTTCTTGAGGGATGTTAACAGTTTCCAAACAACTTTGACTCACAATTGAATGAGTTTAGAGCATTTAAGGCAGATTGGCTGTCTGATAAAATAAAGATTACGGCCCTACGAGTGCTCCTCTTGATTTACTTCCACTATTAAATTTTCGACAAGATATTTTGGGGACCTAATATCGCTATGCCGTTTTAAATATATTTGTTTTACTTCCAACTACGTAAAATGCATACCTAATCTAAGTTATGTTCTTTCTGATACTGTATATATACTGAAATTAAAATTAACAAATTGTGTAACTATTTATTTGTACTTGTTAATTATACTAAAAATAGTTAAATTCCGTTTTTGTTTTATGATATATTCTTTATAGTAAATAATTTAGGGTTAATTTTGATACTAATAGCTATTTTGTTTAAATTGTCATCGTTAAACTGGCACGCATATTAATATGCAGCTAATTCCCTTGCTTTATATTACGTTGCTGCCCAATAACTATTTTAATTAAGGTTTGTTTTTGATTAAAACATGGATATGTTCTATTAGCTAAGTAAATTTTAACATTTTGACAAAAAATGTTCATTAAAATAGTTTAAATATAAAACAAAAATTTTAATTAAAATATGTAGAGGAGATCCAAATTTCAGTGTTTTCAACATGTAGGATGGAGAGTTTTAATTTAAATATTTTACGAATAAAAGAAAGTTACGTCTACCTTATTTAATTTTTAGAAAGGGGAAATCAGTAAACCCTTTTTATATTTAATTTAACTTTGAATACATTTTTCTCCCATTTCAATTCATAATAAGATTATGCTAGTGTTTTAAAAATTGCACTGTTAACAGTTAGCGATTAGTCAAAAGAATAGGGTAATTCCGGGTTAGAACCACTTTTTCATTTTCCTTTACTCACTGATTATTGGCCCAGTTCTTATGAAATAACAACTCTGATGTTTTGTTATGATAATCTTTCATTATTCCTTTAAATATTGTATTTATATATACTATTTTTTCAATATGAAACATTTTTTAAAAATAATAAGTTGTTCCATCAATCCCGGACCCTCCAGGATAGATGGACCATAATATAGGGATAGTTGGACCAGTAATTTCAAGGGCATCTTTCAAAGTCTGAACTTTATTTCCACAAGGCACTGGATGTATTTTGTCCAATAACTTCGAGGAAGCTACATTTTCAGATAGGCCTCTTCAGATCATTCTACTCTCAAAGACATGCCTTTTTTTATAAAAAGTGGCATTTTTTTATAGCAAAACAAAACAACTCAGCTGGATATGACTTTGAATCTGAAATAGGTTTTTTATAAGTAATACTTAATTTAAAGATGTAGTTAAGCCTTAACAGGAGATATAGTCTAACTATCCCAGGTTTATAAGTGGTCCAACTATCCCAAATTTCCCTAGCCAGTCTATCCCGATTGTCAGGGATAGATGAACCAGCCCCCCGTTCAAACAAATAACGTTACAGGCACGTTGTTTTAGGATAAGATAATACCTAGGTGTACAATGAAGTTATATCATTGATCTTACTTCGAAATGATTTAAACTTTCTTAGCCACATAACAAAGAAGTCGAGTGTAAAAAATTTTTCAACTCACGAAAACATACAAATTAAGTTTTCTTCTAAAATACGCGTGAAAATAATGAGAAAGACTAAGCAGTGTTCTGTCTACTCAAAAGCAACCACCACACATACCGACTGCAGTTCTGCTGTGATAGGCCATCGAAATATTCGACGGGGTCCGTCTATACCGGTGGTCCATCTATCCCCGACTTACCCTAATAATCCTTCTTCTTCACGTGCCATATCAGAATTATCAGACGTTGGGTTTCACCATTGGGAAGGCTTCTCGATCTTCTGGAATATAGAATAATTGTCATGTATTTGACATTTGAGCCTATTCTCAAATGTTTTTTAATCAAAAACTTGTTTTTATTGCTACGCTTCTATGGCCCTCTATTCTGTCTTTAGGGATCAGTTGTAGTATTCTATATCGATTTCTCCTCACTATATGTCCCAGATAAGATATTTTCCTTTATCAGACTTTAACAGTCTTTAAAAGTTCTCTATCTTTGTTGAACCTCCTTAGTACTTCTTCAGTAGTTGTTCTTGCTGTCCAGGGTATCTTCAGCATAAAGGGGTAGGGTGGTATTTGCCCTTGGTATGGGGTTGGTCAGCAGAAATACACTTATTTACCCATCAGTACTTTATTGGTTGTTAAATACAGTTGTTTAATATGTATAGTACTCAGCTCATGACGACACTCATCATATATTACTCTAGGCCAGGCGATATGCAACCCCAAATCTAACTGAATATCTCGCAATCTAACTAATAATAATGCCTCTATTATTTCGTGTGTATCTATTTATTAGATTGATATGTTTTTATATATTTTGATATGTATAATAATATGTTTACTGCTTACTTGGCAGAAGTCATCGTGTCATCAAAATGCGTGTGCCCCACATTTGTGGTGAACATTGATCGTCTGTTATTTAACATTCGATATAAACAATATCGTAATTATGTATTTCGTATTTTAATATGATTTTAGAATTATCTGCTATATTGTTAAGATATTGTACATCAGTATCCATCAATGAGTACACATTCCACAATATTCTAAGGCCTGCTCTCATTATGATTTTTATGACTGTGTATTACTTAAATAAGGAAAAAATATGGACAATTTGATGAAAAGATGAAAAAGACGTAAGGAACCATTTATATGTTTATATGGTTTGTCATTTTAGTTTTTTATATAGCCGCTTAGAAGGAGCCACCAGTAAAACCTTCCTACACACACGTAACCTCAATCTTATGTTGGCATAAATCAAAAGTTTCATTGTGATACAGCAAGTCCTGCAGATTCAGTAAATTTTTGATATTAGCAAGTCGGTCGAAAAATGGATCTTAGCCGAGAACATTTTCAAGCAATAATTTTTTATAATTTTCGGAGAGGATTATCTCAACAGCAATGTCACGCTAAAATGGTTTCTGTGTTTGGGAATGAAGCATCATAATACCGGTCAACTATTTCCGCTGGAATTACCAATTTCAACGTGGTCGCTCCAGTCTCAGCGACGAATCCAGGCCAAGTCCACCCAAAACATCAGTCACACAGCAAAACATTGATGCGGTTCGTCAGCTAATTAAGTATGACAGCCTGTAACATACCGGGAGAGAGAGGCATCTTTAGGCATTTCAAACACCTCGATCCAAAAGATCCTACATGCAGAACTGGGTGTTAGGAAGTTGGTTTGCAGTTGAATCCCTCATTTGCTTACAGAAGAGCAAAAAGCGGTTCGCGTCAATTGGTTTTAAAAAAACATTAGAACGGTTCAACAAAGGAAGCTCAAAAACGTTTACAATATTGTTAGTGGTGATGAATCTTGGATTTACTCCTACCAACCAGAAAATAAACGCCAATCCGCTGTGTGGATGTTTCACGATGAGGAAAACCCAACAAAAGCGATGCGTTCTCGAAGTGTGTCAAAGAAAAGGGTCGCACCTTTTGTGTCAAAATCTGGTCATGTTGCAACAATTGCTTTAGATGATTAATTGCTTTAGAACGGTTACTTCTGACTGGTATATACCGTTTGTTTACCAGAAGTTATCGCGAAACTTCCGACAAAGCAACACACAACGGCGAATCATCATACATCATGACAATGCAAGTGCTCACACTGCCCAAAAGACAATAGAGTTTTTATAGCTTTAAAACATCGAATTGTTAAACCATCCACCGTATAGCCCCGAGCTAAGTCCCAATGACTTCTTCACGTTCCCACACATCAAGAATTTAATGCGTGGATGGCGATTTCAGTCGCCAGAAGACGCCATCGATGCCCTTAAAACAGCGATTTTGAAGGTGTCAACTGAAGATTGGAATAACTGTTTTTCCAATTGGTTTGAACGTATGCAAAAGTGTATCGATCTTGGTGGGACATATTTTGAAAAGCAATAAAGTACTTTAAATCTGTATATTTTTTGTTTTTATGGCTATATGCCAAACTAAAAAGACAACCTATCGTAGAAGTCTATTAAACAAATCATTTTGTTTATTTTATAAGCCTTTTGAATACAGACTTGGAGTTTAGAGCTCAGCCCTTCGGTCTCTTTTTGTTCTTCTTCTTCTTCTTCTTTTATATAGGCAGTACTGCCTGCTTTTCTTCAACGGTGCCTTTCATTCTGCCCCTAAGTTGTCATTCCATCTTTTCCTTGGGCGTCCTATACTTCTCCTACCTCACGGTGACTTGTCCCTGGCTATTCTTACTATCCTTGATTCAGACATCCTGCTTATATGCTCATTCCACTCTTCTTTTCTGTTCTTTACCCAGGTATTTATATTGTCTACCCCACATATGCGTCTGATTTCCTCACTTCTTACCTATCCTGTAGTCCTTTTCCAGCAATCCTTCTTAAGATCTTCATTTCGTTGGATTCCAGATATCTTCGTGTTTTTCTTGTATCTGGTCTTGTTTCGGCCGTGTAAGTCATAATTGGCATAATAACTGACTTATATATTCGGGCCTTTGTTTCCAATCTTAGGTGTTTGTTTTTACAAATTGTGTTGTTTAGGCATCCGGCCGTTCTACTGGCTTTAATTATTTGGTCTTTTACCTCTTCTTCGATATTGTTGTCGGCTGATATATTATTTCCCAGATATTTGAAAGTCATTACTTGTTGCATAATTTGATTGTCTACCTTCAATTTGCATCTTATTGGTTCTTTTGCAATTACTAAGCTTTTTGTTTTTTGGGATGATATTTTCATATTCATTTCTTTTGTTAATGTTGAACTCGTGCAATAAATCTTTGTAGGTCGTCTTCGCACTCTGCTACTAACACGGTGTCATCAGCGTAACAGAGTATTTTAATCTCTCTATTGCCCATTTTGTACCCTCTTTTTTCTTCACTTGTTTTATTATTGCATCCAATATTATGTTAAACAGTAGAGGGCTTAGTGAGTCTCCTTGCCTGATCCCTGTGTTTGTTTCTATGGGTTCTGTTATTATTCCATTGACTTTCATTTCTATTATATTTCTTACATATATGTTCTCTATCAGTTTTATGATATCCAGTGGTAAATTTTTCTCATATAGTAGGTGTATCACATCTTTTAATTGGATTCTATCAAACGCTTGCTCTAGATCTATGAAACAGAAAAAGGCTGGTTTGTTATATTCTAATGATTTCTCCGCTATTTGCCTTATCACAAAAACTGCATCGTTACATGATCTTCCACTTTTAAATCCTTGTTGTTTATCCGATATATTTATGCACGCCATTATTTTCTCCATAAGTATTTTTGTTGTGAGTTTCAGTATAGTGCTCAGTAAATTTATCCCTCTATACTTACTGGGGTCTGCCCTATCACCATTCTTAAATAACGCCAGGATTTGAGTAGTTCTCCATTCTTCTGGAATTCTTCCTGTATTTATTATTTTACTTATAAGGATATTCAGTTTTTTGTGAAGTCTATCTCCTCCGCTTTCTAAAAGTTCATTAGCTATTCCATCTTTCCCAGGAGCTTTTCGATTTTTCATCTTTTTAAGGCGTTCTTTATATCTTCCTCTTTAATCATTTACAAAACATTTAATAATGTTTTCTCATCCGATTCTAATCCTGGTGTTTCCAGTTCTTTGTGATTAGCTGTTTGATAGAGGTTTTTTAGATAAGTTGTCCATGTATTTGTATCAATATATTTTACTTCTATCAATTCCTTCATCTCTGCTCTTTGACCTTTTTTCATTTTCCACATTTCCTTTTGCTTCCCATAAAAGTCGTGCTCTATCTCTTTTGAAAATGCTTCCCAATGTTCTGTTTTCTTCATTCTTACTATTGAGTTTAATTCATTTCGTACTCTTCTATATTCTTCATATGTTTGTCTCGTTTTTTGGGCTTGTATTCTAGGTAGATTTTTTTTTTTTTCTTGGCATTTCATTTTTATTTCTTCACACAACCATGGAGTTCTCCTTTTCTTTCGTATATGTTTACTTATCTTACGTTCTCCAAGTGCTTCCGTTGCTGCCATTTTGATATTATCTCTGATCTTCCTCCAACTTTCTTCGATGTCTTCATCCGTTGTAATGTAGTTTTCATTCAGTACTTTTTGCAGTCTTCTCTGGTATAGATCTCGTGTTGACAAGTCTCGTAGCTGTTCTACCTTTATTCTTGTCTTACATTCAACAGGGTCTTCTTTCCTGTTTCTTTGTAGCTCTATTCTGATTTTTCCAAGTACTAGGTTGTGATCGCTTCCAATATTAGCTGCACTTAAACATCGTATGTCTAGTACTTGAGAGTGGTGGATGTTTCTGTTTGTCAATATATAATCAATAACGGATCTGTGTCCTCTTGTATTTTGGAATGTATATTTTTGTTGATCTTTGTGTCTGAAGAACGTATTGTTTATTCGAAATTCGTTCTGAGAGCAAAAGTTAATAAGTAGTTCTCCATTTTCATTTTTGTTGTCTTCATTGAATCGTTGCTTTATTCCTGGTATAATTATGTTACCGACTGCCTGGGATAACTATCGGGTGCATCGAGTAGCTTGGCAGTTATCACAGCCGGTCCCAAGCCCGGATAAAAGTGGAGGGTTAATAGGCGAGGTTAGCAACCTACCTATCGTAAAATGAAGCAATGCTTAAAGAACCAACGGGATGCCTCGGAACAGGACGGATACACAGATGACGAAAACGGAGAGAATCAGGACAAAGAATAGGAAAAATATACTCTTTTTGTTAAATACCAAATAAAGTATAATAGAGTATAAAAAACAATATTTTTATCTCCAAAAAGTCAATTATATTGTTGTTTTACCAGTTGAAAATAAACATTGGGCTGGGAGTGAAATAAACGAGGGAGGTGTGACATTTTTCATTCATGCTAATACTAATCGATGATGCATAGTGAACGGAAGAGAGTGAGAGGATTTTATTGGTATAAAGTATTATTTATGTTGGATTAAACATGAATTCGGCTTAATGTCGGATCAATTGTGGAAACAACGATGTGTACAATTTTTAAACTGCTACCATATACATTTTGTGTTTCACGCCGGAGATTTATCGATAATGATAACAAACTGATAGAGGACAATGCCACAAAACATTTAAATCCCTTGTTTTTAAAACACTAACTCAGAACAGGTACACACCATTACAGAGACAAATGACAAATATATTTTTAATCACGGAACGCTTATTGAAACTAGAGAGTTGTTTTAAAACTGTATTAAAAAGGAACTATATTGAAAAGGAATTAAAGCTAAAATCAATATTATTACAAGAATTAATATTAAAATTATACTCACTTCAGCTTGAACCGCGTCGATATTAACTGGGTCGAGCTTTCGACGTCCTTTATGGCGTCATCTGTGAGGCTTACGGGGTTTACACTGTTCACTGGACACTGTAATATTGCTGCAGCACTTGTCACTTGTAAATCTGTAGATCATTAGGTAAGGTACTATAGCTCTTATAAAAAAGATATTTATGAAATAAGCAAGGAGGATAGTATACGAGTTTTCAACAAGAATCATTAGTTCTCGAGATATTTGAAGTTAAAAATGAAGGGGCACACTACATCAATCAAAATAGCTGTGCCGTTGCATTTTCAACTTCAAATATCTCGAAAACTAATGTCTTTATCAACATACAACAATAAACAAGTAAACAAGTAAAAATACAACAATACTTAAAAACAAGAGTGTTTGACCAGCGCATACTCCCAATTCTCACATACGCATGCCAAACATGGACCTTGACCAAGGCAAACATGGATAAAATAATGAAGACACAAAGAGCCATGGAGAGAGCAATGTTAGTAGTAAAATTGACAGACAAAAAGCAAAACAACTGGGTCAGAAATAGAACAAAAGTCAAAGACGCAGGCCAACATATAGCCAGGCTAAAATGGAGCTTCGCAGGTCATAACGCTAGACAAATGGACAATAGGTGGAATAGCACGATACAACAATGGAGACCATGGACAGGAAAGAGAGCAAGAGGACGACCCTAGATGAGATGGGGAGACGACATTAAAAAGATAGGAGGAACGCACTGGAAACAGAAAGCACTAAACAGAAGCGAATGGAGGAAACTGGGGGAAGGCTATGTTCAAAATTGGACGAATTAAAGGGCAAAAGAAGAAGAAGAATAATGTCTTTATCGTTACGAATAAAGAGTATGTTATTTACCTAGAAAGTATTGGAGAATAGAAATATTGTGCTAAAATAGCAATTCCGCCACAGGCGTAGAATTCGGAAAGGGTAAACCATTCACTGTCCCCTGTCGTACAACTCTGGTAGTAGCTAGAAACGTTTATCATAATTTAGTAGGGTGTACGGCAGAACTAAAAAGCCGCATCTCAAAAGCTTGCAGCCTTTTTGATTAAGTCAGCATTAACAATCCAATAAAGAAGAAAAGAGTGGACATAACATTTTTATTATTATCCCGGTTTTTTATAGCGTTCTCCGTCTTCCGGTTGCCAGTTTCCAGCTTCGTCCGTCGTTGCATTCATCAGGGTGAAGGTTCCTTTTCGACATTGCCTTCTGAATGCCGCCTAGCCAGGATTGTTTCAGCGTTCCTCTCTTCCTTCTTTCCCTTGGCGTCCATTTTAAAATTTGCTTTGGCAGCATGTCGTCGTCCATTGAAGTCGTACATGACCATACCAGATCAGTTATCTCCTTTGAATTTCGTCTATGATGGTTGACTTGACATAACATTTTACCATCCGATATTAGATTTGCAGATTAAATCTTTGGTTACTCAGAAATTTCCTCATCTTCAAAAAGGCTGCTCTTGATTATTCTATTCTTGATCGAATTTCTGAAGTTCATTTTTTATCTGCATCCTTGTTATGGCTTAATATAATGCACCATATTAAACATTTCGTAATTTTACTGGGAACAAATTGTTCGCATGTACACACCTGAAAGACAATTTATTATTATTAACAGTCAAATGTCTTTCTCCAAATGCTTTAAAATGATACTTATAGTATTTTTATATACAGTATTTTTTCAAAAAAATTTCTTGGTCAGAGAAAAACCTCCAACAAAAACATAAGCGTACATACTGGGTATAATCCTCCGGCCCGGGAGACATTTTGAAAATTTCATTTTGGCCCGCGCTTACAAGTATTTGCCCACCCCTGGTGTACGGTATCTACACATTCTGCAAAGTATGACAAGGATAATATGTTAAATAGTTTTGAAGTACTGGGTAAAAATGGTTATTAGATTTTTAAATAACACACGCTATAACGCAGACGCATTTTCTGGCTTCAAAATTTACGAAAGTGGTATAACAGGAGTAACACTGAACTGTTCCGCGCTGCGTTAAACAAAGTCAAGATAGCAATGATGATCGCCAACGTCCAGAAAAAGGGTAAAAATATAGAGATAGGTAAAAATTAAAATATAAACTCGAGATATTTTGTTAAGCCTATCCTGTCAGTTTAGGGTACTGTGAGAATTCCACATTAATAGAATAGAAGGGTTTGTTTAATGTTATTACTAGTATCAGTATCAGTTTTATAATGAGACACTAAAGATATGAACGAAGTATACTTTTGAAGTTATAGACATATCGATATCAAGTGACATCAAAGAATCCATTAACCGATTGATACCGGCAGGGTAGCAAAAATGGTGGAGTGAATCAGGCACAAAATTACGACAACTGAATATATCGTCATGAAATGTGTTACTTACCTCCAGAACACAAGAAATAGTCATAGCTCATCTCATACTCGGTGTACAATTAAGGTACTAGTACACTTTAGAAGACCAAAAATAAGCATTTTTTCAAGATTTGTTGTTCTCAAAACCTTTATTAAGAATGAACACTTTTTACATATTAATATCTAGCTCTTAGAGAACACAAAAAATATCTCTCTTTTCATTTATGCACGTACACTAATATTGTACAAGGCGCCAAAGTTGAGGCCACGAAAAAAAAAGTAGTTCCGATGGCGGGCAGTTAATCTCAGGATTGAAAATCGTACGGCATTTGAAAAAGGAAGGTTTTTTACGTGACAATTTACCACCGTTAGTAAAAAATTACAAAAAAAAAGATTTTACGAAAATTTGAAAAATTTTTGTGAAAATATAGCCCGTTTTTCTTCAGTTATTCATGATTAAAAAATATTTATTTTTTATTTTTTGGTCAAATTGTGGTAAATTGTCACGTAAGGAACCTTCCTTTTTCAAATGAAGTACGATTTTTTTGTTTCAGATATCCTTTGTTTGAGAAACCATTTTTGTTTCATAGTACCCTAAGGCATGTACTTATTGTGTGACATTGTTAATATAATTTCAGAATTCTGTGGACTGTATTAGGTTTTTACTTCAAGGGGAAATATGAGAAATTATAATATACAGACAATATCTAATTGAGTTTATAAAAAATCGTACTCAGGTCACTATTCCACTCGCATATCCATTAACGTCACATATGCCGGTTTCACACATGGTCGCTTCTTGTACAAGGTTTAATTGTTTTTAGCGGATTAGTGGTTTGTCTATAACGAATTGTTTTACACTATTGCATAGAGAGAAAAAGCGTTTATTCAGTGATAGTTGAACCCAGAGAGAGGTTCGCTTATTAACTAGCGAATTGAGAGAATTGTGGTACCTTACCATGTCTCAACAGCTGTCAGAGAAAATAAGTTAGACGTGGGGTGAGACAGGGATTCGTATTGTCGCGTTCTCTTTCTACTCAGAAGAGATCCTAAAAAAAGGCTCTTGAGAATAAAGGTAAACGAAGTTTCCTTTAACATTAGATCTGCGGATGACATTGTCATTTTAACCTAAAATATTGAAGATCTTCAGAGAATGGTGAACAGAATAGCGACGTATAGCCAAGAATACGGTCTAACAGTTAACATCAAGAAGACAAAATTTATGAGAATATCTAAAACGCAAAGAAATAACGAGAACCTCCTCATAAACGGAACCCATGTCGGACGAGTAGACCAATATGCATATAGTGGAACAATGATCAACTCCACAAATTATTACGTGCAGGAAATTAAAATTAGAATAGAAAAGTCAGAGCGAATTTTAACATGAGAAAAGTTCTCTGCACAAGAAATTTGAAGTTTGAGCTAAGAGTAAGGTCGGCTAGGTGCTACGTTTTCTCGACTTTGTTTACGGAATGGAAGCTTGGACCTTAAATGCGGCATCAATGAAAAAACTGGAATCATTCGAGGTGTGGGTTTATAGAAGGATTCTGAAAATATCATGGACAGAACACGTCACAAACAAAAAGGTTCTGAGAAAGATGAATAAAGAAATGGAAGTCTTAAATACAATCAAAACCAAAAAATTGGAAAATCTGGGACATATTATACGTGGAGAGAGATACAGATTGTTCCAACTCATTATGCACGGAATGATTCAAGGAAAAAGAAGCTTAGGGAGACGCAGAATACCGTGTTTGCGCAACCTGAGAAAATGGTACGGATGTTAATCAAATGAACTTTTCAGAGCAGCCGTATTTAAAGTCCGAATATCTATTATGATTGCCGACCTCCGTCCCGGAAGAAGAAGAAAATCCCTTCAACCAGAGAAAGCAGAGAGGAGCTGGTAGAATCTAAATAATATCAAAGCAAACCTTCTAGCATCACATTATCTGTCCCTTTTCTTTATAGGTCTCCAGATAGCAAATGGTATTTTCCTTAAAATATTGAAGAACGCCCGTTATATAGAAATAATTTGCAACTTTCTACTTTAAACAAAGTATAAAATAATGTGTAAATAACACCGCCACATCTCAAATGATTTCAATCTAAGAAGGCTTTTAGAGAAAGGTTTTTTATAAATCACATGAGTAATAATTACTTAACTCTTTTTGGTATAATACTATAGCTCTTTTATTAAAGTTTTCTTCTTTTTTGTTGCAGAACAAAATGATCCCTGCAGGGATAAAGAGTGCTTATTTGGTTCTCGTTGCACTGTCAATCCAGATGGTCGTAACGCAACCTGCATCTGTCCAGATAAATGTCCCAATTACGGTGATCATACAACTTCTCGCCCTGTCTGCGGTTCCGATGGTGTCAACTATGGAAATCAATGTGAACTGCAACGAGCTGCTTGTTCTTCCCAGACCAATATCACAATCAAGTTTTATGGAAAATGCGGTAAGTTGAAGACAAGACATAATATTATTAATTTTATGGAAATAAAAGGCAGACATCGAGCACTGAGTTTTGTTAAAGTATACTTTCTCTCCTAGAGCATCTTTAGGGGCATTTCGTCGAAAAAGGAAAGTATCCTCGAATGTCATTAATAACATTTGTCTGAATGGTGGCAACTTAACTTAAATAACATACATTAGACTTAAATATTTAACATACATTAGACGAAGGACAAACAGATAAAATTTGATTGCCGGTACTTGGGTACTTTTCAGAGGCGTCCATGAAAGTGGGGGAAGCACCGCTTCCCTATACTTCGATATAATAAAATATATTATTAATTAATACTTAATTATCAACTTTTTCCCTAATCCAAGTAATCTACATATTACCTAGGCAATAGGTATTAATATATATTATATTATATTAATTATAGGAACGAACTCAATATGCACACAATTCAACTATTCGATCCACTCCTGACAGAAGCGCATCTCAAAATCGCCGCTTGTCATGCAGTTGTCCTGTTTAAAAATTGGTCATGGTTCAATGAGCGCACCCACTAGTCGCGCGAATTTTGGTACTCTGGAAGCGATCGTTCGAGCGCCTTCCGAAAGTGGGATGCTCTGACTACTACTGCTGCTAAGGGGTGCTTAGGTACATACATTCGCTTAACGAATATTTCGATTTAAATTTTTTGCAGACTTTATTAATACGATAATTAAAAAACGAGAGCAGTTTAAAAATATTTGGGATAAAACTGAAAAATATGGGGTTTGAACATGAAAGAAAAATAAAGAAGATTGATAATGTCGGCAAAAGAGCTTTTAATAATATTCCACAACAAATAAATTCTCGCTTTCAAAATTTTAACTAATTAAAATTTGTATAATTATATATTATAATCTTAATATTTCTAATTATAATTCATCAAAATTTCCCACAGTGGAATTTATTTCACTACGATTAAATAATGACATTTTTTTGATATCCCAGCTTTGCATTCTCAATGTGTCGTTTATGAAACAACTGACATTAATGAAAGAAATACCCAGAAATCTGGACATTTCTTTATAACTACTGGTTTAAACAAGTCCATGTGTGAAGTGGTCATGTTGTGTGAATTAGTACTAACTATCCCAGCCACAAGTGCATCAGTTGAACGAAGTTTTTCAGTATTAAAATGCATTAAAAGTTTTACAAGAAATTCAACAAGCGAAGACAAACTTTACGTCCATTGAAAAAGACTGCATTCAACAATTATCAGAAGTTGAGAGGAGAATAGACCTCAAGCATAAATAAGTGTCATATTGTTGAAAGTTGTGCGTTGTGGAAAATGCCTCGGAATATAAAAAATAATTAAATAGAACTCTTCTTTAGGAAACCAAGCCCAGAACGAGGACTCAAGGCTCGAGCAAGCAATACAGATCAATGATCGGTCACTAGTCACTACAAAGAGCAGGAATAGAGTGTCTCACGCATTGATCGGGGTAGGATTTAGTGGGTGAGTCCTTGTACCCAGGACGTCTCACATAAGCACTTTGCTGATAGAGAGCCTCTGTAGCGCATCAGAGTGTTATCAGGTGGGATGTGCTCGACCCTTGACCTTAAGAAAATATTTTTATATCAAGACTAAGTAAGACTAAGTTTTCACTCTAATGGCATATAAAACAACATAATGCTATTCTACACTCACCAGAATGAAAACAATGGGAACCTTCTCTGGTTACACCTCCGAGGCTTCTACAATATGCAAGCCATACGGATGCTGAGACTAAGGAAGATGAGGGAATTCTACAATTTACAATTCACGTCCCATCTGCTCAGCGCGGTAAAGTTCCAACGATAATGGTTCCCTTCGTACTCCAATCAGAGCAAATGTAAATCCAAAATGAATAACCATTTTCAATTTCTTTGCAAAACGAAAATACAGCCGAACCATATTCTAGTCCAATCAGAGAGTGCAGCAAGCACCTCTACCGGTTTCGAAGCTTATTAGTCTCTCATCAGGAGGCACATATGCTGCTCTCCCTGATCCAACCAAAACAAACCCCAGCGTGCAGTCCCGGATTGCAACGAACGAAATGGCATAGATGCCCTAGCGGCAACTCCTACAACAAGACTAAGTTTTCACTCTAATGGCATATAAAACAACATAATGCTATTCTACACTCACCAGAATGAAAACAATGGGAACCTTCTCTGGTTACACCTCAGAGGCTTCTACAATATGCAAGCCATACGGATGCTGAGACTAAGGAAGATGAGGGAATTCTACAATTTACAATTCACGTCCCATCTGCTCAGCGCGGTAAAGTTCCAGCCATTTCGTTCGTTGCAATCCGGGACTGCACGCTGGGGTTTGTTTTGGTTGGATCAGGGAGAGCAGCATATGTGCCTCCTGATGAGAGACTAATAAGTTTCGAAACCGGTAGAGGTGCTTGCTGCACTTTCTGATGGGACTAGAATGTGGTT
Source organism: Diabrotica virgifera virgifera (assembly GCF_917563875.1). NCBI lineage: Eukaryota > Metazoa > Arthropoda > Insecta > Coleoptera > Chrysomelidae > Diabrotica > Diabrotica virgifera. The sequence goes on from NC_065452.1 coordinate 48,609,016, forward strand.
CGGCTGTATTTTCGTTTTGCAACGAAATTGAAAATGGTTATTCATTTTTTTATTTTTATATCCTTATTGACTCGCTTCCCCTTTCGAAAAAGTCACCGCACGCCACTGGTACTTTTACATTTTGAAGATAGAGGTACAATGATTGTACCTCCATCTTCAAAATGTAGAAGTACCTACCCAAGTACCGGCAATCAAATTTTATCTGTTTTTCCTTCGTCTAGTGTATGTTAAGTATTTGTTACATGTTAAATTAAGTTGCCACCATTCAGACGAATGTTACGGATATTCGATATTGTGAATGTTAAAGGATATTTCCTTTTTGGACGAAATGCCCCTGAAGATGCTCTAGCAGTGAAACTATACTTGGGTAAGGTTCAATAAAACTCAGTGCTCGATATCTGCATTTTATTTCAACCACTTCCTATTATAATATTATTAGCAAGCTTTAGGAATGATAATACATACTGGAATAAGTTACTTGAAGAGATAATGGCGTTTGAGAGATTAATGAATGGGATGTGCATTTCTAAGTTAATTGCTGATCCTTTCTCTATGATTTGTTTTGTACAGAATAAGTTGTCGGTACATAATCTTTCGGATCTAAACCCTTACAATAGAAAAAAGAAGTATGTCTTCATCTTTTTTCTGCTCCCGAAGAATTTGGGAACTGGCTGAATTCCGCTCACCCTACGTTTCCTTTTGCACAGAAAAGGTTTTACCACAAACACAAAAATAGCTTCTTAATTGCTTTTTAATAAATTCACTATCACTTTCAAGCTGAAAATTGCTTTCATTTTTTTAATCTTTTCCTTCTGCTGGTGTTTCCTTTAGTGGAGGTTAGCGACTACACTGATACACCAGGGAAATAAGGCAAAAATATACCATGTTCGGGACACTTGAGCAGCCAGGTTGCAAATGGGTTTTTTGGGTACTATATACCTAATACATTATACACACAAAAATGCCCGTCACAGTTCGGACGAGAATTTTAGTTATTAACAAATAAGGGTCAAAAATGAGAATTTTTTCGTTTAAACCGCTACAGGTAAAAATAGGGTAATTAAATATCTTATTTATAATATCTTTCTTTTATTAGATGAGCCAAGGTTTAAAACAGCGATTTTTGAATTTTGGTCCGATCATTTGTTGCTTCTGATATTGCAAAATAAAACTAAAATTTTTAAAATAAAAAATTTGCTATAACTTTTGCAAATATGAATTTAAGACTTTCATATTGCACGAAAAGTTGAGTCAAACAGTACACACAATGCACAAAAAATTTTCAGACGATTCGTCAATTAGTTTAAATTTTATTCAATTTGTTTATCGCAAAGAGCTTTTTTTTCGCAATGATATTGTTCAGAAAATAATAGTGATATAGCAATTCTGTGAAAACAGCATGAAAGAAGAATAGTCATGTTTTCAAAGCATTTAAAAAAAATCATTAAAAAGTCATTTTTATCACTCATAAAATAGTTTACTAAAATAGAGTCATTTTTGGCTTATAAACAATTTGAATAACTTTGTTAATATTTACTGTAGGCTAAAACTACAATAGGATTTCAAAAACTGATATTTTTATAGGAATTTTCAAAGAAAAATTTTTTGCCTAGGTTAATTACGGTCAAAGTTAGCCACTTTTTTATTTAATTGAAGGCTACTTTGTTTATAACAATTAAGCAACCTAACTTGAGCTATTTTGAAGTTGAAGATATTATAGTTTATGTGTAAAATTTGAGTAAACTTTGAACCTCAACATAGTGATTAATAAAGTTTTAAAAATGGCTTCCGAACGGAATTAATTCGTGGTCGATGGAGGGGAATTAATAAAATCCGTGCACTCAAAAAATGAAACTAATTCTGCAAACATATGCTGCGATTAATACCGCCGGAGCTTGTTGATGGATTTTGATCATAATTTTTTAAATTTGTATGTACTTGTAGTCTTGTAGAGTACTTTATGTACACACATCCCCACCTAACAGTACAAAATGTTAGGGGGAACTCCCCTTATCACTCAGGGATATGAAAAATAGATTACGACCGATTCTAAGACCTACCGAATATACATATATAATTTCATAAAAATCGGTTAAGCGGTCTCGGAGGAGTAAGGAAACTAACACTGCGACAGGAAAATTTTATAGATGTAAATATATAGATGGCTATTAACAAATATGGGTTGGTGATAAAAGAGTGAAAATTAAGGTTTGTATGTATTTTTAATTCTACATTATACAAAATTAAGGTAGATAATTTTGTCCAAAAAAATAAAAAAAAATGTCAGGGGGGCAACCCCCCTTATAACTTATGGGTATAAAAAATAGATTAAAACCTCTCCTCCATCCTATACGATATACGTGTAAAATTTCATAAAAATCGGTCAAGCCGTTTCGGAGTAGCATGGTAACTAACACTGTTACAGGAGAATTTGATGTATATAGAAGTAACTGCGAATTAAATAATAAAAGTGGCTAACTTTGAGACTAATTAACCTAGACAAAAAGTTTTCTTCTGAAAATTCGTGTAAAAATACCAGCTTTTGAAATCCTGAAGTAGATTTACTCTATAGTCAATACTAAAAAAGCTATTCAAATTGTTTATAAGCCAAAAATGACTCTATTTTACTACACTTTTTTCGGAGTGATAAAAACTACCTTTTAATGACTTTTTTCAACACTTTGAAAATATAACTATTCTCTTTGCATGTGGTTTCCACAGAATTGCTATATCATTATTGTTTTCTGAACAATAACATTGCGAAAAAAAGCTCTTTGCGAAAAACAAATTGAATAAAATTTAAACTAATTGACGAATCGTCTTAAAAAATTTTGTGCATTACATGGAATGCTTGGCTCAACTTTTCTTGCAATATGAAAGTCTTAAGGCCATTTTCGCAAAAGTTATAGCACATTTTTTATTTTTGAAATTTTAGATTTTATTGCAATTTCCGAAGCAAAAAATGATCGGCACAAAATTCAAAAAGTGCCGTTTTAAACCTTGGCTGATATACTAAAATACGAATACTCTAAATAATATATATAATTACCCTATTTTTACCTGTAGCGATTTAAATGAAAAAACTGCCATTTTTGACCCTTATTTGTTAATAACTAAGTTTCTCGTCCGAACTTTGACGAGCATTTTTGTATTTATAATGTATTAGGTACATAGTACTCATTTGCAACCTGGCTGCTCAATTGTCCCGACAAAAACCTTATTTCTCTGGACTATGACAAATGGGGTCCTTACATCAATCTTCGGAACAATCCAACAGATAACCAAGAAGATTTGAATTACACAAGATGACACATGCACTGCATTAAGCGAAAAAAAAATTTAAGCAAATTACCAATATTAGAATGGCAACAAGTCTAATTAAAATATCTCTTCTTCTTCTTCTTGTTCTTCCTCTTTAAAAACAATTATTCTGCTTGTTCATTGGCGGATTGATACCTCTATAGAAGGTTACGTACGTTATATTTTCTTCTGTGTTTCCTGTAATTCTTCTCAGGATTCTCATCTCTGCCGTTTCTAGTAGTCCTTGTGTTATTGCTGTGTCGGGTCGTGTTTCTGATGCATATATGAGGCGCTCAGAGCAACAGTGGCCTAACCCCAAAAACGAAGTTTAGAGGTAAATGCAATTCGCATTTCCATTATACTTATGGAATGGCGCTATAAATTAAACAGCGCTATTTAGCTAAATATACGGGTAGGTTGTGTAGACCCTCGTTAATCTGAAGATTTAATGTGGCTGCTTTTATTGATATATTAAATCTAAAAATGTTCAATTTGTGGTTTAGGCCACTGTTGGTCTGAGCGCCTCATGTCATCATTGGTTTTACACTGACTTTATAAATTCTTCACCTCATCTCAGTGTTAATATTCGTCGCCATATAGTGTTATTAAGGCATCCTGATAGTCTATTTGCTTTTTGTTTTTGATCCCTCACTTCCATGGGCGCCCATATAAAAATTTCCAGTGGAGGGCCACACTTGAAGATTTTCCCCGTTACATGTTGTATCTTTTGGATGATAATAGGTATATAGTTTAAAGAACCCAAAAAGCAAGGGGGCTACGGCCTCTCTCTACCCATGGGTATGGGCGCCTATGCTCACTTCATTGGTCAGGACTCTATAGTTGGACAGTGTAATTCCAGGGTATTTGATTTCCATTACTTGTTAAATATTGATGCCATCAATTTCTATTTTACATTTTATTGGTTCTTTGCTGATTATTATTTTAGTTTTCTGAGACGAAATTATATATTATTAATTTATTTTGCTCTTTTGTTGAATCTTTGGACTAGTTTTTGCAGCGTCGTCTGCTTGTCCTTTTCCTTTATTAAATTGTTTTTGAGTATTTTTTCGAACTTTGTCTGTATTTATATTTACTTTTTCATTTGTGGTCACTTTTGGTGTTTACGGTTCTGTCGTCATTTGTTCTTCCTCTGCATCTCGTTTTTTTTAGTAGTCAATCCATTTATTCCTTTCTATGCGTTTTGGTTCCATTAGTTCCTCTACTTGCGTTCCTTGACTTCTTATAAGGCGCCATATTTCCTTTTGCAGACCATAAAAATCATGTTAAATTTCTTTTCGATAACATTCTCAGTGATCATTTTTATTCTTACAAGTTCACTAAAATATCTTATACATAGAAGTCTGATGTATAATGATATTTCTTAAAATATGCTGGAAATCTTCTTCTTCTTATACTTGTTGTAGATCTGTCGATATGTTAATTCCGTGGTTGAAGTATTTCTTGAGAAGTAGACTGCCAGCTATCTCTCCATCTTTTTGGTAGTCTCCCCGGTGCACGCTTGCCTGATGGTTTTCCTTCTAGAGCAATTCTTGGTAGTATGTGCTCCTCCATTCTTTTTGCATGACTGAACCATTCTCTTCGTCTTTGGCTGCCCCATCTGACTACATCTTGCACGCCACATTGTTCCCTGATGATGTTGTTTCGTATTCTATCTCTTCTTGTCTTCCCTGCTATTGCTCTTAGTGTCTTCATTTCGGCTGTTCGTAGCATGCTTTTGGTTTTATTGGTGTCTTTTCTTGATTCAATGTCATAGGTCATAACAGGTCTGATGCAAGTTTTATAAATTCTAACTTTGCTGTCCATTCTCTTATATGGGTTATTCCAGACCACATTTCTCAAACATCCGGACAAGACAGCGGCCTTGTTAATTTGTCCTCTTAGGTCTCTGGCTGGGTCATGATAACTTGATAACTCTACACCTAGATATTTGAACTGGTTTAGCTGTTCTATGGGTTTCTCCTCTACCACGAGCTTGCATCTAATTGGGTTTTTCGCAGTGGTAATGCATTTTGCTTTCTGCGTGGATATTTTCATGTTGAGTCGTCGACATGCTTGATAGAATCGATAAAGTTGTCTTTGTCGATCATCCTCGTCCTCTGCAATCAGGGCTGCATCATCCGCATAGCACACTATACTGATTCTACTGTGGCCGAGTCTGTATCCTAGTTGTAGCGATTCCACATCTTCTACTATTTCATCCATTAGCATATTGAATAGAAATGGACTGAGGGTGTCCCTCTGCCTGATTCCCCCTGGTGTTGGTATGTTGGCCGTACTGGTGTCGTTTGTTTTAATTTTGGTTGTGTTAAGTGTGTGTAAGTCTGACTCTGTTAAATGCTTTCGTTGCGTCTACGAAGCAAATATATGCGGATTTGTTATATATTCTATCGACTTCTCCTTCACTTGTTTCATGACAAATATTGCGTCCGTCGCCTACCTGTCTTTTCTGAATCCTTGCTATTCTTCTCTGTTCTTTATCTGTGATATAAATTTCCTGCCTGATTTCTCCTGGTGTTGATATGTTGGCCGCAGTGGTGTCGTTTGTTTAAATTTTTGTCGTGTTGTTATTGTTCATTTGTTTTATGACTTCAACAATGTTTGCCGGTATCCTTTTTTACTTATTTTTTTTTTATTATATCGCTAAGTCTGACTCTGTCAAATGCTTTCGTTAGGTCTGCGAAGCAGATATATGCAGATTTGTTATATTCTATCGACTTCTCTTTCACTTGTTTCATGACAAATATTGCGTCCGTCGTCGACCTGTCTTTTCTGAATCCTTGCTGTTCTTCTCTGTTCTTTATCTGTGATTCCAATTTATGCTGGAAATCATTATGGAAAATTGTGTCGCAAAAATACTAAAAGGCAAAGAACTGTTGAATTAGATGACTGAGATCAATAAAACTGTAACTAATTAAATTTATATTTCTAAAAGCACACGAGTCATGCCATACCGCCATGAATAAAGCTTTATTTGCCTTTTGTCTATTTTTTTAACAAATTTTACAGAGTTAATCCAGAGGATAACTGTCTAAACTGTTTGTCAAGCCACAAAAGTTTGTCATGCATTAAACTTAAATATGTGTTAACTACAACTGCTGAGCGTTCATTATTTAAACGTAGAAATGCCCAAACTTCGATTATTTGTCCATGGTTGAAATATTTATTAGATACGTGAAATATACATTGCGATCATGGATAAAGCGTATTGTAAAGAAGGAAAACAAGCACTTAAAAACCTATAAATTTGAGTTTTTGTGAATAAATACCCTTAACAATATATCAAAACAAATATTTATTTTCGAAAACATTTATTTTAGAATTCAACAAATTTAAAAATATTCAGAAAATCCAAACGTTAATACATTCCTTAACAGATAACCAATAATATAATCAATATCGAATTCTTTAAGTCTTCAGTACCTTGACGGATTTAAAACAGCTTTGTATTGAAAACGATAACGAATTAAATCATTTGCTGTTTTATATAGAAGTTCGTTGATTGCCTGTTTAGAAGGGTTTTATAAAGTGTTTGAATTAGTATTGGAGTTCTTGAAAGGAGATATACATGATGCTTTAGTATGCAATTGAATTCAATCCAAAGGGGTTGTCAAAGGAATAAATCTGTCAAAGAATCGCTTACTTGATAGGCTTATTTAACGAAAAAAAGAATGTGTGTGTACTTTGTACGCACGTAAGAAGTTATACTTCTATTATAATATAATCTAACTTCATATCATGATTTCAACGAAGTCAATATACGTATCTATTTTAAACAGTTTTTTTGTATTGTATTTAAATATTAAACTGATTTTAGAAAGAACAAAAAGAATACCAAAAATTAAAAAAAAAGGATATGACTTTGTCCGGATTCGAACAGGGGACCTCTCGATCCCTAGGTGAATGCTCTACCGATCAGCTACCACCGTTTTTGTATTCAGTCGATCATTTTCCGGACATAATTTCAATCACAGTGACAGATACATTACTTGAAAATAAACATTTTCAATAATACTTATTAGGAGGAAGAGAAATCCACAGACATAAAAATTATAATAAATATATTTACTAAAAACACTAATAATATATTCTTTTCACGCCCACCTTATTTGCGCTACATAACTTAAAAGATGTAGCGACTAATACTATACTATCGGTGTGCGCATGGGCCAGGGAATGTAAAAATTCACCCTCGTGCCTAAAGAAGTATAACTTCAAAAATGCGGATGAAGATCAACACCGGCATACCGGATCATACGGGCGACAACCAAATCATCATTCTCTTTGCTTTATCCCTATGTGGGGTCGGCTTCCCTAATTGCATTTCTCCACACAATTCTATCTTGGGTCATATCAATGTTAATCCCCTTTACCAACATGCCCTGGCTTATCGTCTCCCCCAGGACTTCTTTGGCCTTCCTCTCCTACTCCTTCCAGGAATCTGCACTTCAGCAATTCTTCGTATTGGGTGATTAACGTCTCGACGTTGAACATGACCAAACCATCTTAACCTATGCTCTCTCATTTTGGCATCAATTGTGCTACACCTAGACTTCTCCTAATATACTCATTCCTAATTTTATCCTTTTTTGTCACTCCACTCATCCATCTAAGCATTCTTATTTCCGCCATATGCATTCGTTGTTCCTTTTTCTTTTTCACTGCCCAACATTCAGTTTCGTACATCATAGCCAGTCTTATGGCTGTTTTATAGAATTTGCCCTTCAGCTTCATTGGAATTTTTCTGTCACATAACGCACCACTCGCTTCCTTCCACTTTATCCATCCAGCCCTAATTATACTGCATGCCTCTCCATCTATTTCTCCATTGCTCTGTAATACCGATCCTAGGTACTTAAAATTATTGTTTTTCGCAATTATTTCACCATCCAAAGATACCATTTTATTTGTAGTAACTCCATCTTTAAATGAACATTCCAAATACTCTGTTTTTGTCCTACTAAGTTTTAAACCTTTTTCCTCCAGAGCTTGTCTCCACTGTTTCAGCTTTTGTTCTAAGTCTCTTTCACTATTTCCTGTTAACACTACATGATCAGCATACACTAAGCACCATGGAATGTTATCCTGTAGTTTTCCTGTTATCTGGTCCAAAACTAATAAGAATAAATAAGGACTAAGTACCGAGCCTTGGTGCAATCTTCCTTTCTCATGAAATTTCTCAGTGTCTCCCACACCTGTCCTAACACAAGTCGTTACTCCCTCATACATATTATCTCTCACAATCTGTACATATTCACCAGGGACTCCTTGTTTATTAAGTGCTCACCACAGAATCTCTCGAGGAACTTTATCATATGCTTTCTCAAGATCAATGAATACCATATGAACGTTGGTTTCTTTATTCCTGTATTTCTCCAACAGCTGCCTTATAATGAAAATTGCATCTGTTGTTGATTTGCCCTGCATAAAGCCAAACTGATTATCGGATATTTCGGTTTCTTCACGTATCCGTCTATCAATTACTCTCTACCATATTTTCATGGTATGGCTAAGTAGTTTTATAGCCCTGTAGTTTGTACATTGTTGTATGTCTCCCTTGTTTTTGTAAACAGGTACTAATATACTGCTTCTCCATTCGTCTAGCATTTGTCTAAATTCCATAATTCTATAAAATATACCTGCTAGCCAACTTGTTCCTGTCTTTCCCACTTCTTTCCATACTTCTCCAGGAATATCATCTGGTCGGCATGCGGGCGACAACCAAAGTTATGAAAATATTGAAGAACAAAAATATACCCCTTCCAATATAATGTGAACTACCAACAGCTTGAATACGTAGACCAATACAAATATCTGGGCTGCTGGTTCAACAATCAACTTGATTATAAACAAGAAATAAGAGCGAGAATAAAAGTAGCCGGACAAGGCTTTATTAAAACGAAAATCTTATTTTGTAGCAGAAGCATTTATATCAGCCTTAGATGTCGTTTTCTGCATTGCTATGTATGGTCGATACTATTGCATATAACGGAGGCCTAGACACTCAACATAACACTGAAGAACAAGTCAAAAGCATTTAATCTCTGGTTTTATAGAAGGATCTTGAAAATACTTTTAATAATCATTTGGATTTAATGCAATTGGATCGGAAAACCACAGAAAGCCAACCCCTCCCTATCCGTGACCAAAATATCGGAGGAAGCTACCTATCTAAGACAGTAAAAATAGAGGTTGCCTCCAAAGTGTCCATATTTTCTTCAGAGATTCCATTGATTACAGAGCTCAGTAATTTGATTGAAATCAAATCCACCAAGTCAGGATGTCTGATGAATACATTTGTAAAACTAAGGCGAAGGATAGAAATGAATGGAAGCCGATTCTATAACAGGCCAAGACCCACTAGGAGTTGTACAGCCAATGATGATGTTGATGATGAATACATTGTCGATATTTTGGGCTGGAGTGTTTTGGCTTTGGATTGTTTTTACGATTTAACTCCTACTCAGAGGAAAATGTCTAGTTGTTTATATACTTAATAGAGAACTCGATTTAACGGGCATGTTTAATAGAATATTGGAAACGACCAGCATAACTGGAGTGAAGTTATTTTTACCATTTTTAAAGGTCAACAGGGATGATCCAGCAAACTATAGAAGTATCGACATATCTAACTCAGTTGAGGAAATGTTTACTAATATTTTGTTAAACAGACTTAGAGATTGGCTTGAAGGAAATAATGTTCTTCGCAAGAATCAATTAAGATTCAAGGGATCAAAGGGTTGCATTGATAATGTATTCACCCTCACTTCTGCTGTACAACTGTGAATGAAAAATTGCAAAGTATACTCTGCATATGTATATTATTATAAACGGTCTTTTAAATCCATTATCCATAATTTGCTGTGGCAAAAGCTATTTGGCTTTGGGGTGAGTTCAAAAATAGTAGTCGTTTTGAAAAGCATATTATATGAAAATATGTACTAGAATTTAGGCACATCAAAACTACATACAAGCGGTTGTACAAGACCATTTGATATTAGCATATTAGGAGTATTGATAGCATATTAGGAGCCTTACAAGGAGAACGTCAGGATCATGTCCGGATAGCTATAGAGGCATAACTCTCTTAAATACGACAATGAAGTTATTCACACGCATACTCAAGGATAAATTTATATCACAGATAAAGAACAGAGAAGAATAGCAAGGATTCAGAAAAGACAGGTAGGCGACGGACGCAATATTTGTCATGAAACAAGTGAAGGAGAAGTCGATAGAATATATAACAAATCCGCATATATTTGCTCCGTAGACGCAACGAAAGCATTTAACAGAGTCAGACTTAGTGATATATTATTGTTGAAGTCATCAAAATAAATGAACAATAACAACACAACCAAAATTAAAACAAACGACACCAGTACGGCCAACATACCAACACCAGGGGGAATCAGGCAGAGGGACACCCTCAGCCCATTTCTATTCAATATGCTAATGGATGAAATAATGGATGATTTGAAATCGCTACAACTAGGATAGAGACTCGGTCGCAGTAGAATCAGTATAGTGTGCTATGCAGATGATGCAGCCCTGATTGCAGAGGATGAGGATGACCTACAAAGCTAACCTACAACTTTATCGATTCTACCAAGCATGTCGACGATTCAACATAAACATATCCACGCAGAAAACAAAATGCATTACCATTGCAAAAGATAAATTTAGATGCAAGCTCGTGGTAGAGGGGAAACCCTAAGAACAGCTAAACTAGTTCAAATATCTAGGTGTAGACTTATCAAGTTATCATAACCCAGTCAGAGACCTAAGAGGACAAGTAAAGAAGGCCGCAGTTATGTCCGGATGTTTGAGAAATGTGGTCTGGAATATTTCATATTTGAGAATGGACAGCAAATTTAGAATTTATAAAACTTGCATCAGACCTGTTATGATTCATGGCATTGAATCAAGAGAAGACCCAAATAAAACCCAAAGCAAGCTACGAACAGCCACAATGAAGACACGTAAGCGAAAGGCCACACGGGCGATAATTTACGGCGCCGTAAGAGCAGTAAACCCATTAGTTGACTAACTTCTCCACCAATTAATTGTAGATGAAATAGGAGTTAGTCAACCAATGCCTCGTCACGTTTACTGCTCTTACAGCGCCGTAATTTATCGCCTGTATGGCCTTAGCCTAAGGTCGCGGCAGATTATCATGCACGAATCGTTTTCAGCACGTAGCAGTATATCTGATACGATACGTTCCGGACAGTGTGTTCATATTGTTCATATTTAAAAACATTAAAATCAATATTTTTCGGAAACTAAACGCTACGTGCCGGAAACTGTACGTGCATGATAATATGCAGAAACCTTAAGAGCAATAGCAGGGAAGACAAGAATGGATAGAATACGAAACAACGTCATCAGGGAACAATGTGGCGTGCAAGATGTAGTAAGATTTGGTAGGCAAAGACAAAGAGAATGGTTATGTTATGTAAAAAGAATGGAGGAGCACACATACCGAGAAATGCGCTAGAAGGAAAACCAACTGGCAAGCGTCCACCGGGCGGGCCACAAAGAGATGGAGAGTTAGCTGGCAGTCTACCTCTTAAGAAACACTTCTACGTCGGAATTAACAGATTGACAGATCTACAACAATTACAAGAAGAAGAGAAGCAGACAAGGAGATCTTTTGAATGTACTATTAGTTTGTTCGCACTGGAAAGAACCAAAAAATGGTGTAATACTTTATTTTGTTCTTCTTTGTGTTGAAAACTAAGATAGGCTTTGTAAATTGAAGAGATTAACGTTATTATGACGGTAAACTGTAGAAGTATAACCATTCGTTTATTCGTTCTTCAGTAAGCATTTATGGTTACTGAAACCTTTTACTGATAAATAAAACTCAAGTCAAAATTTGCTCGTAAGTAAATAAAATTATCAATATACTATTATGCTCTGTATTTTCTCTCTGTTATGAGATTGATCAGCATCTCATTAATTCGATTAATTAATTAATTATTTTAATTGCTACTCATGAAAACAAAACAAAATTTATTAAAACTTTCCAATAAAAAATATTCTCAGGGCTAATTGATTTTAATGTATTACCTTTAGTTTGTGGCTTCTAGTATTTCTCGTTGCTTACTTTATCCAGGAAAAAACACGGAAAATAAATATACTCAAAATCATACAAATTGTATAACTATTATTTATTTATATACTATACCATAAATATAAGATTCAAAATGTATGCATAACTTTATTCTGTTGTAAAAATTTCTTATCTAATAAAAAAAAACTTTAATTCTACTATCTCCTTTTTTTGAACCAGAATTCATTCAAATGATTCAGTAGACTGTTCTTATTATTATATAAAAAAAAAAACAAAATTTAATTTTCACTTTTTAAATAGATTACTTATATCTTCTATGAATTTATGAATGAGTAAATTATGCTGTATAACTGTTAAGTTGACAAAAAACAAATATGTTATGTAATATAAAACAACTCTTTTTCATAAATAATCTGACTAACCTTTTCTATCTTCTTTACTTCTTCTCATGGACTGTGTTGTCCTCGGTCCTCCCACAACGTGCTCCTCTGATGCTTCGACTGTCCTTCTCCTTCAAACTGTTTCACAAACAAAAACAGCACTCGCTCGAATTCTCTCCTCAATTAAATCTCTGACTCGGTACAAACAATATCAATCTTTATAATTCCAAGATTTCTTTTCTCAGCTCGATATCTCGTGCAAGTTGATATAAACGGGCTATTCGGACACAAGGAGTCTTTACATCTCGACATGATCACAATTTCGTCTCAAACAAAAATCTGCTTCCACGGCCACCAAATTAACAACTTTACACAAAAATGCTACTTTCGAACTGGACTGGTTGCTTCCGATCTTAATTACACAGTGAATTCTTTTTCCCTCATCAATCCGAAAATCAACCACTCTATTCTCCCTTCATCGGTCTCCTTGCCAGTCAAAAGCATTCTCCATACATCATATTCCTACTTTTTTTCTTAAGAACAAATCAGCTGCCCCAAGTAGAAACACTGTATATCCATTTTTTTCAAAATCACTTTTATTGCATTTTTGGATTTAGGGTTGTTATCTACCAATTACCAAGGAAGAAAAAAATTAAAAATTAGTAGAACCACAATTTAACATTGCTATGAAACACATTATATCACATTCCATCTTCACTTCACCAATTGAAAACACATTATATCCATATCCCCAAGTATAAACACTGTAAATACGGGATATACAGTGTTTTTATTTGGTTTTTGGGATTTACAGTGATTTACCGTGGAAATCGCATGATTTACATTTTACATGCGCCAAGACCATTGATATTTCCAAGGCAATTTTTAGTTTTTTGTTAGTTATTGATAGCTATTTTGATAAGTGCAGTAGAAATTTGTCGTGTATAAAATATTTTAGTTTATTGTATTAATTATTTAAAATATATTTTTAAAATTATACTGGGTGTTACCTATTAATTATCAAATATGAGTAAAAATAGAATAATATTTTGACCTGCTGAATTCGAATCTATAACTTTCTCGTCGCTTCTCGTCTCGAAGCGACGAGAATTTATTATAAACAATTTAATTGTTTAAGGTATTCTAATTCGTGAACTAACAAATATAAATAGTCTTTAGAAAATGAATTTTGTTCTTAAAAATATCTACAAAATAATGTTTGGTAAACCTTGACCAATAATTAGAAACACAGATGCTGCAAAAACATTGCAAAATTACAGAATTTAGTCGATTTTTCACTTGTAAGTCGGCTGAATTTTGAGTAAGATAACTTTATAATAGCACAAATTAATAAAAAAAACTAAAAGCTGTAAAACTAAACCTTAATATAAATATTACATATACAAAGTTATAACAATAAACGAAAATGTTTTATTAAAAACTGCATATTATAATTTGTTTATATAGAGAATATAATATAATTTGTATAAATATGTACCTATACAGAAATAATAGAGAAACTTATTAATTTCTTTGATGTCTGAATACGGATGATCGTTTTGGAGTACTAGGTCAGTCTCAGAGACACTAGTGGACAAGCTTTTCCATAACCCTGGATGACAGCAATTACATGACCCAGACACTGGCCATCAAATTGTTGCAATTTGTTATATATTTGTTAAAGGAACTTGAAAAAAGTATCACTTGTGGTACTTAATGTCGTTAAAAAGTGGGAAATTTTATACTGTATTTTCAGGTTTCCCAAATAAATACACTGAATGTGTTCAAAACCTAGTCAGGAAATAAAATTCAGACATAAAATATTTACTGAAAAACGGGAGTATTTTTTACTAAATTAATGTGTGTTCACTTTTATTTCAAACGAAATAGAAATTTGAAAAGTTGAGTCCTTTACGTTTTCTACTCTGGTGAACATTTTTCGAATTGGCGCTTACAGTGTTTCTACTTGGGACAGCCGAAATAGTATTGTATCCAAATTTTATGTCTTGTCAATTTTCAGGAGATATTAAAATTAAATTTTACTTACATTCTAGAAAAACCCTCTAAACTAAACAAAATTGTTTACAATCGTTTCTTTCTACGAAACCATTTAGAAGCATGGTCTATTGTCGTTTATTGTCGTGGTCGAGTATTAATCCGTTCGTAGAAACTTTATCACTAAACTTTTACTATTCCACGAAACACTGCTTACGGCTAAATTATTTTATTTACAAATTTTGGTCATATGCAGGGCGATGAAAATTTACGATCTCGTGGTCTTTGGCACAAAATTAATTGTCTAACTTTTCCCATTAAAAATTATTTAACAATACATAATCTATTGTTTATTATTGATGAAAAGTTTGTTTTTCGAATCCGGTCCTGGTCTTCCGTTTCCGTTTGTTAAGCGGAATGTGTGCCTCCGGAAAATGTTGACGAAATAAGACTGTAATAATGTTGCATTACGGAACAAATTTATTCTTTATTTTTAAAGTGTTCTGGCGCAACTTTAATGCATAAAATATCATCGAGTTTCCTTCCCAACCACTCTACTAAAGATGACTCGACTCGGTTCATTCTGGAGATTTTGTCTGCAACGTACGAGAAAGCTTTTCTCTCTTTTTACCTTTTGAGTGGCATAAAGGATCGCCTACATTTTTGACAAGCAATTACTTTTGAATGAATAATTAGCCGACGTTATGCAATAACTAGAAGGGGTATACTGTGACAGCCACTTTTCCTTTTTGCTGAAATGACGAAAAACGACCTAGACAGAAAAGTATTTAAACGGGTATACATTATGCAGTCGCTCAAAATAAAGGGTGTGCTAACAAACTTTTAAGTAGTGTACAAATTGTACAAGAAATTTATATATACAGTATTGGAAATATTTTTTGGAACACAGGAACTTTCAATGCAATAAGTTAGATTGTTGATTTGCAATTAACCAGTGTAAATTTCAAGAGAACGTCGCGATGTTTCATATTTAATTCATTTGTTCGACTGCACTGAACTGAGATGCTCCATCGGTTTGCTTCGTTTGCTTGCGAAGGTGCGATAGCTAGCGGTAAAGGGATTACAGTCGAACAAATAAGTTGATTTTAAAACATCGCGACGTTATATTGAATTTTACACTGGTTAATTGCAATTCAAGAACCTAAACGTAGTGTAACGTATTGCATTGAAAGTGCCTGTGTTCCAAAAAAAGATTTCCAATACTGTAGGTATATACTAGGCTGTTGAATAAGTTTTGAGATTCGATAAGAAAAACACAATTTTATGGTTTGAAATACACTTTGTAATGCAGTATAATCTACCTGAACATCACCTGTTCCAACGAGATTCCAATTTATAAATTCCATCGCTGACTTGAAAATCTGGAAGAGGTGCAAAATGCGCTTCCACAGCTGTTATGACCTCATTCTTTGATAAAAAACGCCTTTCACGCTGGAATTTTTTTTAGGTATTGAAAGAAATAGCAGTCTCTAGGGGCCAAATCTGATGAATAGGTGGATGATCCAACAATTCGAACTTTTATTCATGGATTTTGGCCAATGTTAAA
Source organism: Diabrotica virgifera virgifera (assembly GCF_917563875.1). Classification (NCBI taxonomy): domain Eukaryota; kingdom Metazoa; phylum Arthropoda; class Insecta; order Coleoptera; family Chrysomelidae; genus Diabrotica; species Diabrotica virgifera. Next base: position 48,625,355 of record NC_065452.1, read on the forward strand.
ATGCTCATATGACACGGTGCATTGTCCTGAAGAAAAACCTGATTTTTTTCTTCTGAAAACCGGGTCTTTTTCATGAATTTTTTACTTCATCTGGTCTAACAGGGTACAATAATATCCAGAATTTATTGTTTTTCATTCCTCTAGCTTCTCAAAAAACTGATGGTAACACCATCTTGGCCGATTTCTAAACACGAACTCGTTTCGGAGCCGAGGAATCAGGTTAATATCACTCTTTAGCCTTTTGTTTTCATTCAGGATCATGGTGATATATCCAATTCTCATCTATAGTGATGAATCGACGAACAAAATCTACTTCATGCTTTCGAAAACACTTTAAATGTTGATGAGAAAATCGCACTCGAATGTTTTTTTGTTTCGTTGTTAGCGAATACGGCACCAATTTTGAACACAGCCTGAGATACCTAGGGCTTCTACTAAATCTATTTCAATTACTCGATTTTCCAATACCATGTCCTATATTTTTTCTACGATTTTTGGTGTTATTGTTGTTTTTGGATAACCTGGACGTGAACAGTTTTAGAGGCTTATAATATGACCACGTTCAAATTCAGCAACCCATCTTTCTACTATACTAGTTGAAAGGAAAGAGTCCTTATACGTAAGATATGAAGAAATTAACCTTTAACTACACGCTCTGGCGTATTTTGTACGCCAGATATAAGAATTGTAGTGCAAATATATTTAATAACTTAATTTTTGACCTTGTTTATCTATCTAACCTATCACTGGTATGTGCTTTACAATTGGTTTCAGTTTCGTTATAATCGACCTTCTGAGAAGATCGTAATTACCAGTTAATTTCTTGTTGTTTCCTGTGGTGAACAAAATACGCCACGATTGTAGTAATTTAAGTACATCTTTTAATTGTTCTTTTAGTCATTATGGCACAAAATATATTTTTCTTTATAAACAATCCTTTTTTTCATATAAAAAATCAAAATTTCAAAATATTTAACACTTCAAAAAAAAATTTTTAGTAGATAGTTGTATTTTTCAAGGGATTAAATTCCAGTTAAAAATCCCAATTGAGTTACTGACAAGGAACTCTAAGCGTTTGCTGATGCTGAATAAGGTGTGTAACAAACAACTAAAGTCGACTTTACACTACATGATTTATCATGTGATTTGTCATATGATTTTTCCCATGACGAGCCGCATGACAATGCTTATGACAAAATGAGCCGTATTAACAATGCAAAATCATATGACAAATCACACAGTGTAAACATGTAAATTTAACTCCATGGCCAAATCATATGACAAATCACATGATAAATCATGTAATGTAAAGTCGACTTAAGTGTATTTTTTCAAAAAAAAACAAAACCGCTGTTTCTCGCGTGTATTCTCTTATGGCGTATAAAGTACGCCACGCGTGTAGTTATGTTATAACTTGATGCGCGGGTAGTTAAAGATTAAAACTCGTATAGAAATTACAAGAGAGCATTTATGAAACTTAGATCTATTCTCAGCAATTCTCAGCTGAACATACAACTAAGAACCAAGTTCCTAAAATGTTATGGCTATCCTGTATTACTATATAGATGTGAAACCTGGATCATGAAGGTTAATATGATGAACAAATGACATGTGGTCATATCGTAGAATGCTCAGAATATCTTAGGTTCAGCGCATTCCAAACAGAGAAGTCTTAAACAGAGGAGATCAAGGCGAAGGTGACTTGATGAAGATGATAAAAAAGAGAAAACTTGAATATCTGGGCCATATAATGAGAGGTAGCAGATACTGGATACTGCAGTTAATACTCAACGGAAAGATCGACGGAGAAGAGGATTTGGTAGGAAGAAATATTCAAGGCTCCGAAACCTTCGTTAATGGACTGGCTTATCAGGAGATGAATTGTTACATGTACATGCCGCGCAAGATCGAAAAGGATTTCGCCAAATTGTCATGGAAGCTACCCGTACCTAAAATTTGGGCACGGTATTCAAAGAAATCCTTATACACTTTCAATATTCGTTCATTTTCTTTGCTTTTAAACTTTCCAAAAAATTTAATCAAAATTTTAAAAATTCAATCACTACACGATACTTGATTGTTTCCATTGTAAAAAGTACTGTGGCACGTCGATACTAAGGGCCGGTTGTTCAAACGCTAATCAACAATGATCACTATCAAATATTTAATTACTGTCACAACTGTCAAAGTCAACTTTGATTGGGTTGCTGAAAACATAATTATTGATTACAATTATGAAATTAGTTAATCAATTATGTTAATAATTGTTATGTTAATTGATTAACTAATCTCATAATTATAATTAATTATGTTTTCAGCAACCCAACCAAAGTTGACTTTGACAGTTGTGAGAGTAATTAAAATAAATATTTGATAGTGATCATTAGGGAGCGGATTTATATGCGATCAATTTTGATGAAATATGCGCATATATATGCAGTAAAAAATTACGAAATATGCGCAAGATATGCACAAAAATTTAAAAAATGCGCATTTCGAGAAACCACAAATTTTCTGTTCTATTGTATTCTAGGGGGTTCTTTTATAGGGGGGCGGAAATCTTATTTAATTATTATCTTTCAAATAATACCATTATTTTTTATATATGCAATTTATTCACATTTTTTACAAAAACTGATACCAACAGTTACCTATTTAAAATAAAACAACAATATTACTATATTATATCTTCGATTATAATTCACTACAATGTGTTTTTCCAAATTTTTTACGAGGAAACATTTTCAGATAGAATATTTCAGATAGAATCAGATAAAATATTTTTATAACTTGGAAAACGCCTTTCAACATCAACAGAAGTATTTGGGGCGTATTTAAAATAATTTGTTAAAGCCGAAAATTCTGAACCAAAATCAATTTCAAAATTTCCATTAAAAATTTCGCATATGTCCTCAAAAATTTTAAAGCCGTTTATAGACGGGATCTGATCTAAAGCATGATTATTTCAATTTCCGTTAGAAAATCATAAAAAAATATTCTCAAACAAATTCTCTTAAAAATAGGGGATTTAAAAGAATCACCAGAATTATAGGTACCTAGTAAATCGGGATACAAATTGTACTAAATAATAAAATTGTACAATTAATAAAAGTAAATAAAATTCGGATTTCCCGGTAAACCATCATTCATCATTTTAACATCCTACAATCATTTTATAACGGCACAGTATAAAGCGGGATAACGGCGTACTATAAGTACTTTCTGCAAAGATCGGGTATTTTCTAAGAAAAAAGGCAGTGAATGAGACGTCCCTCTTCAGGTAGTTCTCGAATTAATAGATACGACAGCCTGAGCGGGGAAATATTAATTTTGTGTCAAATTAAAAAATTAAAAAATTTTTTTTGGACTTAAATGTTTTCAAATAGGCACAAAATATGCATGTTTCTTTAAAAATATGCAAAATTTAGTAAAGTTCTCAAATATGCGAAATATGCATGCAATATGCATTTAGCATAAAATCCGCTCCCTAGTGATCATTGTTGATTAGCGTTCGAACAACCGGCCCTGAGTGGTTTGTAAACAAAAAATTAATTGACAGATTGAAATGAAACTTCACACACGTTCATACGGAGAGAATACCAATATAAAAAATAAAATTAGACTAGTAGCAACGCCCTCTCTTATCGAACCTCAAAACTTATTTAACAACCTTATTTAGATAAAATCATGGCTCAAGGTTAATACAGTAAAACCTCGATATAACGGACCTCTATTTAACGGATTTCGGTTATAACGGGCAAAAAATCCGGTCAACTGTAAAAAAAATGAAAATAAAAAAATCAAAATTCTGGAAGAAATATCAGCAAGGAAAAGATCTCGGTACTGCTTTGTGCTAACGCCGATGGATCGTATAGATTGACTCCAGTAATTGTTAGCAAATCTCGTAGACCTACAGTTTTAAAAGACATAATGCATCATCTGCCTGTTTCATATTATAGTTCTAATAAAGCATAGTTCACCTCAGATATTTTCAAAAATTGATTTTTTAAAGAATTTGTACCTGCAGTGACAAAATTTCAAGAGACGAAACTGGGAATACCGCCGGAAGAGGTTTAGTGATTATAGACAACGCACCTGCTCATCCCTCTGAAAATATTCTACATTCAGAATATGGCAACTTGAGTTGTATGTTTTGCCAAAAAGATCGCTTATTCAACCCATTGATCAGTGAATAATTTTGACAACCAAACGAATATATCACAGAAAGTTTTTAGATGAAGTGTTGGTTGTATTGCATGATGAAAATAATGCAGAAGATACAAGAAGACAGCATACCTTGAAAAACTTAAAAGTGCGATAATTTAAAATCAACAACTGTTTAATTTTGCTGCAGCATGGAAAGAGGTGTAACAGCAAACATTAAAAAATGGTTGGAAGAATTTCTTTGATGGCCAAGATATGGCCAGACAAAGATATAGAAGGGTGGGAAGTTCATGATTTATGTAGGACAATAATACCAGAGAAGAAGTAGCTAAGGAAGATGTTTTACAATGGCTAGACGTAGATGATGGTGACCCTGGGTATAACATCATGACTGAAAAACTGAAATAGCAGATAAAGTTATGAACCTAAAAAATGAAGATGAATGGAAGTGAAGATAGCAAAGAACACAAAACAACACTGCCAAAAAGGAAGTTATCAGAGGTAAGACCGCATCTAAACGATCTAACAATAACATTAATTGATCTCCATTATATCGAGGTTTTACTGTACACAGCTAGGCGCTCGTACATGTGAGGGCGGTTTGCCAACGTTGACGTCGCGGTTTACCTGAAAAACTCAACCACTGCGGCTCAAGTTACCAAAGAACAAATGCAACCGCAACGTATCGTACAAATGAATCGCTCAACGTCATCAAACCGCGGCGGTTGTAAGTTATAGGGGAGGAAAACGACCGCGAGTCAACTGCTCTCATGTGTACGATACAAACGTCGGTTAACCGCGGCGTCAAACCCTGGTAAACCGCCCACATATGGAAAAGCCCTTAGCAATATTTTTAATTTCCTGAAATACTCTCAAAATACAAGGGTGTTTTCATCGGAGTTTCAAGTATTGCTAATATTTTATTATGTGGGAACATGAGAGGCTCACATTCCGTATGAAATTATAAGGTATTTTCGGTACATCGTGTCAAGTATCTGTTTATCACGACACAGTTCACTGAATTATTCTGTAATATTACTCCAATCGAACGAGTAACTCCTCCGTATTTAGTTTCCCTGTAGTTATTCGTACCACAATGTATTTTCCCTATACAGTGATGAACGCACCAATAAGTAACCGGCAAAATAACGCAAAAGATGGAAAACATATTAAGTTGTGAGATAAAAAGGGATGAACCTAGAAGGTGCGTTATGTAGCGATAGTAACTTAAAAATTGACATTATATTGATTGTTTTCCACCTTTAGACGTATCGGACGAGTTTAGTTTGAGAAATGCCACTGTCACAGTGACAGTTTTAGTTGACTTACTCCTCTGATACGTCTAAAGGTGGGAAACAATCAATATAATGGCAATGCATATTATGTTACTATGGCTAATTTTAACACCTCTACTAGTTTTATTTTTTTTATCTCACAATTTAATATGTTTTCCATCTTTTGCGCTATTTAGCCGGAAATTAGCGCGCTCCTGTATAATATTACTGTCAGTGTATTTTAAAAAATGTAAAAAAATTGTTGTGTAAAATTTTATAATGTGTACTTAATAACGGTAAAATTATATTAAGTAGTATAACTCACGCCATTTACTTGGTTTCTGTTTTTTTTTTGTCTGTAGTTTTTTATTATTTTTTGTTTTTTATTGTATTTTTTTATTTTGTATAAGCTTTGTCCACAAATTGGTAAAATTTTATGACAATAAAGCATACCTTACTTACTTACTTACTTACTATTCTTGTACTTCAGGGATTGTTCTCTTTACCATATTGTAATTATCTGGAACACCACAAAATATGTCAGCACTCTCTGCTTAAATTTCTTTCGAATTTTCGTCGTTTCTACCTAACTTGAATTAATTCTTCACATATTTTTTTAATTGTTGATACGATAAAATGTTCTAAATAGGTTTTAGTGACGATTGTTTAGGAAAGTCTATTTCTTTCCTTTGATCTAGCATGGGAAAAGGTTTGAATTTTAAAAATTAGAAAAAATATAGAACATTCATCCAGAATGCTACAAAACTAGCGCAATGAAATTCCAGCTTTCTGTAGTAGAGTTGCAAATGTTTACACATGTTATATAGATGGATCTAAGATAGATGACAGGGTAGGAGTGGGAGTTACTTGGCCAAATTTCAGGCTATAAATCTCTTGGAAAAGCCCCAACTATCTTTCAGGGGGAAATACATGCTATAGACATTAATGCCCAAGGATGTCTCGTAGGGCAAAAGTCTTTATTTTATCACACAGCAAAACCGCCTTAAAGGCTCCAATGTCATTTACTTGTTAGTCAAAGTTGGTTTGGGACTGTAAACAATTCCTCAATAAGCTGGCGAAACGTAACAAGATAATTTTGATGTGGTTGCCAGGTCATAAGGGAATTGCAGGTAATGTGGAATCTGACAGCCTCGACAAAGAAGGGGCAGTACCCCATTCCAAGGTCCAGAACCCTTCTGTGGACTACTAAAAAGCCACATCAGAAAGGAACTCCGGAACTGGGAACTCAATCAACTACAACTACATTGATCTAACACACCAGGAAAAATGCAAGGAAAAAAACTTAAAAAAGTATCGCCTATTGCAACAAAACGCATTCGCGAAATGAGTAAGAAAGATATCAAAATGGTCACTGACCTTTTCAGTGGACACTGCCTTCTGAGATATCTCAAAAATTGGCAAATCAGATAGTGAGAACTGACTTTTCTGTGGCACCGAAAAAAATAGTCAGAACATATACTATGCAACTGCGTTCTGCACCGTTCTACAAACGACTAAAATTCCTAGAAGTGGTCAATTTAGTGCCCTCTGATATGGGAAACACATCAACTAGGAATAGCTTATCAACTTCAAAAATCCACGAGGAAAATAAAATTCCTGTAGCCTGTATACCATAAATCACAAAAAATACAGGATCCTTTGTAAAAGGTATATCTAAAAGACCCCAATAAGGGTTACATCACAAAACAAAACGTTTTCGGATTAACAGGTAATCCATCATCAGTGTTAAGCCAATAGCATGCATGCATGAGCTACCAAAAAGTTATGGGTAAAAACCCTTTAAAAGTTGCAAGATCTTAAATGATACTACATATTATTATTAAAATAGATGGATGTTGCAAATATTCCTGGATATTACCCAGGGCAACACACGACTCTAACCCACGTGGATGTGATATGAAATGAATGAACCTCACATATTGATAATTGAGTGTCAACTCAGGGGTAATATCCAGGAATATTTGCAACATCCATCTATTTTAATAATAATATGTAGTATCGTTTAAGATCTTGCAACTTTTAAAGGGTTTTTACCCATAACTTTTTGGTGGCTCACGCGTGCATGCTATTGGTTTAACACTGATGATGGATTATCTTTTAATCCGAAAACGTTTTGTTTTGTGATGTAACCCTTATTGGGGTCTTTTAAATATACCTTTTATAAAGGATCCTGTATTTTTTTTCTTGTCAACTTCATCAGAAGTATTGGCATCCTATAGTTTAACTATATTAAAGTTATGCGCAAAAGATCTCTGTATGTCGAAGTGCGGAGATGCTGCATGGCCTTAACCACCTAACATAATATATAATCAAATCTAATGAACAGGCAAACAATCTTAAACAATCATGACATCTGCAAATAATTGGGCACACCACAACAGTCGTCTTGAAATCCGAAATCCAAAGGTCCATTTTTAGTTGTTGCAATTTCATGTCCTTTAAGCTCTCAAGTGTTCTTTTGAGAAGTTATCAAACTATTTATCAAATATCTCCTTAGCAATCATAAGAACTTCTCTAGTTCTCTACATCTGAACCCAAACTGGAAGATCTGGGTTACTGGGCCCAATTTCAGGTTATCCAAATCTCTTGGAAACGCTCCAAGTATTTTTCACGCTATAGAAATTATTAGTGCCCAAGAATATCTCAACCGAGACACCCGTAGGGAAAAAGTCTTTATTTTATAAGAAAGCCAAGCCGCCTTGAAGGCTCTAAAGCTATTTGCTTGTGAGTCAAATTTGGTTTGAGACTCTAAACATTCCCTTAAAAAGCTGTCGAAACGCAAAAAAGTAACTTTGATGTGGGTACTAGGTCACAAGGGAATTGCAGGAAATGAGGACGCTGACAGCATTGCAAAAGAAGGTTCTAATACCCCATTCGAAGATCCAGAGCACTTCTGTGGATAATCGAAAAGCCACATAAGAGCGAAACTCCGAACCTGGAAACTCAATCAACTACAACTGCATTGGTCTAACACACCAGGACAAAAGCAACAAAAAGTTTCATAAAAGTGTCACCTACTGCAACCAACCGCCTTCTCGAAATGAGTAAAAAAAGATAGCAAGATGGTCACTGTCCTTCTCAATGGTCACTGCCTTCTGACATATATCATCTCAAACAAATGGGCAAATCAGATAGAGAGAACTGTCGTTTCTGTGACAACGAAAAAGAAACGGCAAAGTATAGACCATGCAACTGCGTAGCACTATTCTGCAAAGGACTAAAATTCCTAGAAGAGGTCAGTTTAGCGCCCTCTGACATAGGAAACAAGTCACGTATGGAGCATTTCAAGTTAAGAATAGAAGATTACGGAGATAGGGCCAGGTATTTCTAATGAACGATAGAAGTGCGGTGATGCCACGACGAAGACAAGCAAGATTCAGGGTTGTATTTTATCAGGCTTCCCTATAACGCTTAGCACGTAAATACGACTGGAAGTAAACTAAATGCGATTACATTTTTTTTTACTAGAGTGCGCGGGGTATCATAATCAGTAAATCTAGTAGCGACACGTGCGTGAGAGTTTTGGCAACACTGATCTCGGTAAGCCCAATGTTCTATTCTAAACGTGAAATAAACTCCGAACCTGGAAACTCAATCAACTACAACTGCATTGGTCTAACACACCAGGACAAAAGCAACAAAAAGTTGCATAAAAGTGTCACCTACTGCAAAAAACCGCCTTCTCGAAATGAGTAAAAAAGATAGCAAGATGGTCACTGTCCTTCTCAATGGTCACTGCCTTCTGACATATCATCTCAAACAAATGGGCAAATCAGATAGAGAGAACTGTCGTTTCTGTGACAACGAAAAAGAAACGGCAAATTATAGACCATGCAACTGCATAGCACTATTCTGCAAACGACTAAAATTCCTAGAAGAGGTCAGTTTAGCTCCCTCTGACATAGGAAACAAGTCACGTATGGAGCATTTCAAGTTAAGAATAGAACATTACGGAGATAGGGCCAGGTATTTCTAATGAACGATAGAAGTGCGGTGATGCCACGACGAGGACAAGCAAGATTCAGGGTTGTATTTTATCAGGCTTCCCTATAGCGCTTCGCACGTAAATACGACTGGAAGTAAACTAAATGCTATTACATTTTTTTTACTAGAGTGCGCGGGGTATCATAATCAGTAAATCTAGTAGCGACACGTGCGTGAGAGTTTTGGCAACACTGATCTCCATAAGCCCAATGTTCTATTCTAAACGTGAAATAAAGTATAGGAAGCTAATCAACTTCATCAGAAATCAAAACTAAATAACCATTTTCAATTTCGTTGCAACACGAAACTACAGCCGCATCATATTCTAGTTCAGTCAGAGAGTGCAGCAAGCACCTCTACCGGTTTGGAAATTTATTAGTCTCTCATCAGGAGGCACATATGCTGCTCTCTCTGACCCAATCAGGACAAACCCCGGCGTGCAGCTACTCATTGCAACAAACGAAATTGCAGGGATGCCCTAGCGGCAACTGCTAGCAAAAGACTAAGTTTTCAATCTAATAGCACATAAAATAATACCAAAAATATTACTCTACATCCCACCAGACTGAAAACAATGGGAACCTTCTCTGGTTACACCTCTCAGGCTTCTACAATTTGCAAGCCATAACGGATGCTGAGACTAAAGAAGATGACGGAATTTTCAATTTATAATTCACGTCCCATCTGCTCAGCAAGGTAAAGTTCCAACGATAGTACTCCAATGAGAGTAAACATGTAAATCAAAACTGAATACCCATTTTCAATTTCGTTGCAACACGAAACTACAGCAGCATCATATTCTAGTTCAATCAGAGAGTGCAGCAAGCACCTCTACCGGTTTCAAAATTTATTAGTCTCTCATCAGGAGGCACTTATGCTGCTCACTCTGACCCAACCAAGACAAACCCCGGCGTGCAGCTACGCATTGCAACCAACGAAATTGCAGGGATGCCCTAGCGGCAACTGCTAGCAAAAGACTAAGTTTTCAATCTAATAGCACAAAAAATAATTCCAAAAATATTACTCTACATTCCACCAAACTGAAAACAATGGGAACCTTCTATGGTTACACCTCCGAGGCTTCTACAATTTGCAAGCCATAACGGATGGTGAGACTAAAGAAGATGAGGGAATTTTACAATTTATAATTCAGGTCCCATCTGCGCTCAGCGTGGTAAAGTTCTAACGAGAATGATTTTCTTAGTACTCCAATCAGAGTAAATATGTAAATCAAAACTAAATAACCATTTTCAATTTCGTTGCAACACGAAAGTACAGCCGCATCATATTCTAGTTATTCAGTTTTAATTTACATGTTTACTCTGATTGGAGTACTAAGGGAACCATTCTCGTTGGAACTTTACCGCGTTGAGCAGATGGGACGTGAATTGTAAATTGTAAAATTCCCTCATCTTCTTTAGTGAGAGCATCCGTTATGGCTTGCAAATTGTAGAAGCCTCGGAGGTGTAACCAGAGAAGGTTCCAATTTTTTTTCAGTATGGTGGGATATAGAGTAATATTTTTGGTATTATTTTATGTGCTATTAGATTGAAAACATAGTCTTTTCATCAGAAATATTGCAGTCTGCAGTTTAACCAGATTAAGATATGCAACAAAAGATCTCTAAAGGTCGAGGTGCCGCAGGGCCGCCGCTACCATGTGTGCAAAGTGTGCATCGCACACAGGCGGCCAACAATAGGGGCGGCCAAAAGCAGGCCACTGATGATACTACTTTTTTTAAACGCAAATAAGTTCAATTAATTAAATAGTAATGTTCCAGATAATTCTAATTCTAAATCAAAAATGAATAAACCATTTTCATTTTCGTTGCAACACTAAAATACAGCAGCATCATTATTCTTGTTTAATCAGAGAGTGCAGCAAGCAAGATTTTTTGATGTTGTTTTATGTGCTATTAGATTGAAAAATTAGTCTTTTGTTAGCAGTTGCCGCTAGGGCATCCCTTCCATTTCGTTCGTTGCGATCCGTCACTGCACGCCGGGGTTTGTCCTGGTTGGGTCCGAGAGAGCAGCATATGTGCCTCCTGATGAGAGAATAATAAGTTTCGAAACCGGTAGAGGTGCTTGCTGCACTCTCTGATTGAACTAGAATAATGATGCTGCTGTATTTTCGTGTTGCAACGAAATTGAAAATGGTTTATTCATTTTTGATTTACATGTTTACTCCGATTGGAGTACGAAGGGAACCATTCTCGTTGGAACTTTACCGCGCTGAGCAGATGGGACGTGAATTGTAAATTGTAAAATTTCCTCATCTTTCTTAGTCTCAGAATCCGTTATGGCTTGGAAATTGTAGAAGCCTCGGAGGTGTAACCAGAGAAGGTTCCCATTGTTTTCAATCTGGTAGGATGTAGAGTAACATTTTCGATGTTGTTTTATGTGCTATTAGATTGAAAACTTAGTCTTTTGTTAGCAGTTGCCGCTAGGGCATCCCTGCCATTTCGTTCGTTGCGATCCGTCACTGCACGCCGGGGTTTGTCCTGGTTGGGTCCGAGAGAGCAGCATATGCGCCTCCTGATGAGAGAATAATAAGTTTCGAAACCGGTAGAGGTGCTTGCTGCACTCTCTGATTGAACTAGAATAATGATGCGGCTGTATTTTCGTGTGTCAACGAAATTGAAAATGGTTTATTCATTTTTGATTTACATGTTTACTCCGATTGGAGTACGAAGGGAACCATTATCGTTGGAACTTTACCGCGCTGAGCAGATGGGACGTGAATTGTAAATTGTAAAATTTCCTCATCTTTCTTAGTCTCAGAATCCGTTATGGCTTGGAAATTGTAGAAGCCTCGGAGGTGTAACCAGAGAAGGTTCTCATTGTTTTCAATCTGGTAGGATGTAGAGTAACATTTTTTGATGTTGTTTTATGTGCTATTAGATTGGAAACTTAGTCCTCTAATTCTAAAGTCTAATATTCCAAACAATAATTATTATTATTATTACCTGATAATACTAAAATGCGCTTCATTTAACATTTATAGTGCTTTTTTTTGCGAATCTAAATATTTTTCTATTATATTAGATTGTAGCCCAGATATAACGCACGTAGAACAAATAAATAACAATACATTATTGTCGTAAGATGTGTTTCAACTTCAACGCGAGTTCGGATATTTTTTCTCCTGAAACTGACGTAACTGGACAAGGTCTCTTTGAATTTATAGAGAATAAACTTAAAGAATTAAATATAAATATTATGGATAATATGCGTGGACAGTTAAGACAGTGGTTACGATAATGGAGCCAATATTCGTGGTAGACACAATGGATTGCAGAAAATCCTCGAGAGAAATATCCTCGATCATTTTTTATTCCCTTTTCTGCACATAGTTTAAATCTGGTGGTGAATGATGCAGTAAAATTAAGTTTTAAGTGGGTGGAATTTTTTAATAATGTAGGTACAAGAACTATATGTATTTTTTTCTTCTTCGAATATTTGAAGGAAAATTTTATTAAAGCACCTTCCAAAGTGGACATTAAAAGCATTGTTGGACATGCGATGGGAGAGTCTGATCGATGTAATCGCACCATTAAAAACCCAGATAAGTAAAATATATGATGCTTTAGAAGAATTGCAAAATGATAACAAAAGGGATATGAATTTGGAAATTCAATGGATAAACATATTCAATTGTGAGAAAGTGTATAAAGCCCTTACAGACATAAACAGCTCGGAGACTGAAATTAGTGTCAACCGATTTATATGAAGAAATTAAAGCTATTCAACCATATGTTACCGCAGAAAAACGTCTTGGTAATATTCTTGAATAAATTTACGAAATAATATTATATCAACATTTCCAAACTTAACTATAATCGTACGTATATATAAATATATATATATATATATATATATATATATATATATATATATATATATATATATAAATTAAGGATCACTCGAAGAGTGGTGGGTTTTTCGGTCAATAGGTGGAGAAATAAGACAAAGAAGGTGGCTACTTCATCTATTTATTCGAAGACGTTTCGCTCTCTAATCAAAGAGCATCATCGGTTCATCTAAAAAGAATAATATGAAAAACCAAACATCCAAAGAGAAGTTAATACAACAGTGTTACCTCAAAAAGACATGTAGCAGTCAAAGGTATAAAATTGTAAAAAAAGCCTGAAACAATGAACCATTGAATCGTTAGGTTGTAGAAACAATCAATAAAAAGTACAGTTTACAGTTTAACAAAGACTTTGAACAGCAAAAGCAGCATGTGGTTATCATACATGTGATTAAAAAAAATATGTAAAAAACTTGTATTCGCCGAGAAACTAAGTAAGATCACAAGATCAACCTTCCAACAAAAGCATATTAATTTAGTTTGATTTTGACTTTAGGTAACATTATTAAAATGGTTATAAAAGTTAATAGTAGCAAAATTTATAAAAAAGGTATTAAAAGTTACCACAAAAGCTTCTACACTATTCAAATCCACTCGGCAAAATGGGCATTTCTAAAGACAACGAACCATCCCGTAAAAGACAGTGACCTTGAAGTCAAAACTGACACAACAAGGCGAAATACCAACCGCTAATGCATTTGAGCGGTAAATTTGAAGATGTAATATAATATGGTAAGAAAAACTTGTTGTTTGTACGAAACATTATAAAGAAATGTTGTTCTGAAGCTATTTCCTTGTGGCATTTTTATGATTAATTATTTATATGGGAAATAAGCCACAATTAAAATGAAAAAAATAATTTTATTAACGTTTCGACGCCCAAATCGGGTGCCGTTGTCAAAATACAAAATATTACTAAAATAAATAAAAGTGTTGTTGCTAAGCAAAAAAATTCTTCTAATAATTTATTTAATCTCACTCATTTATATTGGCAATTCAGACATATATTATACATTTTAAAGTAGAAGACTTTAAAATGATATTGCCAATATTTATGAGTTGCGTTCCTGGGACGACTTACTGAAAGATAGTTCATTCGATTACATGAAATTAACCCCAACTCAAGAATATCCGTCATAAAAAATTATAGCATGTGATATGTCTTTAAAAAGACAACCAAATGCAACGACAGTAAAATTCTCGAGTTAGAGACCTCATAGTAAATCACAAGGGAAAACCAGGAAAAACCCTGTGATACTATCCCGACATCGTAAGTATTTGGTCTTACATTAATTTACTCTCAAATAATAATACCAAATTCTGACTTGTAACATGTTTAAATTATAAATAATATTAATAATACTAGATATATAAGTAATACTAAAATATAAAATATGTACTAGCTCGATATTATTGACTTACTAATCTTGGTATTTTCTTTCTATTGACTTCCTCTTTCAGTATGGGTAACCACATCCTACTGCATTCTACCGAGGAATTTGCGACACAATTGGTTTCATTTAGCATAATTAGAGCCGCTTCTTTGATTTTTCTCTTTTTACTATCTGATTCTTTCAGGACTATACTTGAATCTCTCCACTGAACTCTATGTTCATTATCCCATGCGTGTTGACATATTTGAGATCTCTCAAATTCTCTATTTTTAATATAAGATTGATGTTCACTTATTCTAACGTCTAATGGTCTTGATGTCTCACCTAAATAAAATTGTTCGCATTCACAAGGTATTTTATAAATGCAATTCTTTGTTCTTTCTTGATCATTGTTAGGTTTAGTTTTAGATAGAATAGATCTCAATGTGTTTGTTGTTTTGAATGTTGTTGAAATGTTGAATTTATTTCCTATTGTTTTAAGTTTCTCGGATAGTCCTTTTATATATGGTATTGATATTTTCCTCGTATTATTTCTGGTGAATGTTGTAGGATCCCGTTCTAAGTTGTTCTGTTCCATTCGATCCAATCTTGACAATTCCTTATTTATAAATTTGAGAATTTGAGAGATCTCAAATATGTCAACACGCATGGGATAATGAACATAGAGTTCAGTGGAGAGATTCAAGTATAGTCCTGAAAGAATCAGATAGTAAAAAGAGAAAAATCAAAGAAGCGGCTCTAATTATGCTAAATGAAACCAATTGTGTCGCAAATTCCTCGGTAGAATGCAGTAGGATGTGGTTACCCATACTGAAAGAGGAAGTCAATAGAAAGAAAATACCAAGATTAGTAAGTCAATAATATCGAGCTAGTACATATTTTATATTTTAGTATTACTTATATATCTAGTATTATTAATATTATTTATAATTTAAACATGTTACAAGTCAGAATTTGGTATTATTATTTGAGAGTAAATTAATGTAAGACCAAATACTTACGATGTCGGGATAGTATCACAGGGTTTTTCCTGGTTTTCCCTTGTGATTTACTATGAGGTCTCTAACTCGAGAATTTTACTGTCGTTGCATTTGGTTGTCTTTTTAAAGACATATCACATGCTATAATTTTTTATGACGGATATTCTTGAGTTGGGGTTAATTTCATGTAATCGAATGAACTATCTTTCAGTAAGTCGTCCCAGGAACGCAACTCATAAATATTGGCAATATCATTTTAAAGTCTTCTACTTTAAAATGTATAATATATGTCTGAATTGCCAATATAAATGAGTGAGATTAAATAAATTATTAGAAGAATTTTTTTGCTTAGCAACAACACTTTTATTTATTTTAGTAATATTTTGTATTTTGACAACGGCACCCGATTTGGGCGTCGAAACGTTAATAAAATTATTTTTTTCATTTTAATTGTGGCTTATTTCCCATATAAATAATTAATCATAAAAATGCCACAAGGAAATAGCTTCAGAACAACATTAAGAAACCGGTATGGGCCTATCGTGTGTCAAAATTTTAGGAAATTGGAAACCTTCTACGAGAAACTGGCACATTGTCAAAATTCAATAAAATTTTTAAGAAGATGTAGAAATAACAACATAATACCAAAGGGCTTGAGGTTACGGCCAGCATACTCAAGCAGAAGACTCCAAAATATTCTACATAGAGCCAGTTTGTCGATGATCCGGGAAAGGTTGCAATTTCACAGGTCAAATTTATTTTTTATCGAACAAGACATCGTAAGTATTGAAGATTTACTTTTCGGAATGATATCAAATTCTGATTTTGATCGAATTATTTTTAGTTTACACATAATTTATGAAAATTCATATCAGAAACAAAGAAATATACATTTAAATAAATTTAATAATCTTTTAGAACAAAATAGTTTACATACTTTTGATAACCTAAATAGAAATAATGACATATTAGCGACAGTTGTCAATCTATCAAATAGACATTTAAATG
The DNA here is from genome assembly GCF_917563875.1 of Diabrotica virgifera virgifera. Classification (NCBI taxonomy): domain Eukaryota; kingdom Metazoa; phylum Arthropoda; class Insecta; order Coleoptera; family Chrysomelidae; genus Diabrotica; species Diabrotica virgifera. The sequence goes on from NC_065452.1 coordinate 48,642,050, forward strand.
CAACGGAAAATTTGGTATTGTCAAAAGGTTTAAACTATGCTGTTACTCATCCATCTATTCCAAAATTAGACATAATCAGCTCAGTGGAGAAAATATCCCAGTGTCTACCAACTCATGAAAAAGAACAATATAGGGTACTATGTAAACTTGAATTGGAAAAGTCTAATCAAATTGAACAGAACATCAGCAAAGAGGAAATGAAAGCTTTAAAAACTTTAAGAAATGATGACTCCATAACAATCCTACCAGCGGATAAAGGCAATGCAACTGTAATAATGAATAAAATACAATATGAGGACAAAATTACAGATCTAATTACAAATGGACCTTATAGCAAATTAACGAAGGATCCAACGAAGACACTGGAAAACAAAAGATATAGAACTTTATTCAAATTTAAAAATGATCTAACATACTATCAAAGAAAATTAATGACACCTCACTACAGTAAGACACCACATTTTTATGGAGTGCCGAAAATTCATAAAGCGAACATACCACTTAGACCCATTTGTAGTACCATCAATTCTCCTTGTAGTGAACTATCAAAATTCTTATTAAACATTCTAAAACCATTTGCTAATAATGATGACACTTTTATAAAAAATACAAAACATTTTTTAAACAAATTATCAACTATTGAATTTAATCCAAATAATATTTTAGTAAGTTTTGACATAAACAGTTTATTTACAAATGTACCATTAGATAAAACTTTAAACATAATCAAAACGAAATTAGAGAATGATAATACATTGGCAACTAGGACAAGACTAAATGTATCAGCTATAATGGAGTTATTGACATTATGTACCCATAATACCTATTTTCAACTAAACAATGAATTCTATAAACAAAATTTTGGTCTAGCAATGGGCTCTTCTTTGTCTCCATTATTGGCTAATATATTTATGGAGGATTTCGAAACTAATATTATTTTTAAACAAAATTTAAAACCCACAGTATGGTGGAGATATGTAGATGATGTGTTTTCAATATGGCCTCATAGATCAGAATTGTTGGATACGTTCCTGAATATTATAAACGATCAAGAAGAGACAATAAAATTTACAATGGAAAAGGAATACAATAACAGCCTACCTTTCCTCGATGTTTTGATCTCAAAGAAGGATATTGGATATGAGACTCAAGTGTATAGAAAACCAACACACACCAACAGATATCTCAATTACAAGTCAAATCACAACATCAACGTTAAAAAGGGAATCATTAAATCCTTATATGATAGAGCCAAAATTACTTGTTCTAACGAAAATTCCTTTTTAGCAGAAAAACAATTGTTAACATCTGTTTTATTAAAAAATGATTATCCTTTATCGTTTATAAATAAGGAATTGTCAAGATTGGATCGAATGGAACAGAACAACTTAGAACGGGATCCTACAACATTCACCAGAAATAATACGAGGAAAATATCAATACCATATATAAAAGGACTATCCGAGAAACTTAAAACAATAGGAAATAAATTCAACATTTCAACAACATTCAAAACAACAAACACATTGAGATCTATTCTATCTAAAACTAAACCTAACAATGATCAAGAAAGAACAAAGAATTGCATTTATAAAATACCTTGTGAATGCGAACAATTTTATTTAGGTGAGACATCAAGACCATTAGACGTTAGAATAAGTGAACATCAATCTTATATTAAAAATAGAGAATTTGAGAGATCTCAAATATGTCAACACGCATGGGATAATGAACATAGAGTTCAGTGGAGAGATTCAAGTATAGTCCTGAAAGAATCAGATAGTAAAAAGAGAAAAATCAAAGAAGCGGCTCTAATTATGCTAAATGAAACCAATTGTGTCGCAAATTCCTCGGTAGAATGCAGTAGGATGTGGTTACCCATACTGAAAGAGGAAGTCAATAGAAAGAAAATACCAAGATTAGTAAGTCAATAATATCGAGCTAGTACATATTTTATATTTTAGTATTACTTATATATCTAGTATTATTAATATTATTTATAATTTAAACATGTTACAAGTCAGAATTTGGTATTATTATTTGAGAGTAAATTAATGTAAGACCAAATACTTACGATGTCGGGATAGTATCACAGGGTTTTTCCTGGTTTTCCCTTGTGATTTACTATGAGGTCTCTAACTCGAGAATTTTACTGTCGTTGCATTTGGTTGTCTTTTTAAAGACATATCACATGCTATAATTTTTTATGACGGATATTCTTGAGTTGAGGTTAATTTCATGTAATCGAATGAACTATCTTTCAGTAAGTCGTCCCAGGAACGCAACTCATAAATATTGGCAATATCATTTTAAAGTCTTCTACTTTAAAATGTATAATATATGTCTGAATTGCCAATATAAATGAGTGAGATTAAATAAATTATTAGAAGAATTTTTTTGCTTAGCAACAACACTTTTATTTATTTTAGTAATATTTTGTATTTTGACAACGGCACCCGATTTGGGCGTCGAAACGTTAATAAAATTATTTTTTTCATTTTAATTGTGGCTTATTTCCCATATAAATAATTAATCATTATAAAGAAAGCAACAAATGGTTAGTAAACACCATTTAACTTTCAAGGAATGGTTCGAGGAAAAAACAAACTAGTGAGGACGATCTTTCCATATCACCATACAAGTGACTTGGTTTTAGCTGGTTAGCCAGCCAAAAACATATATATATATATATATATATATATATATATATATATATATATATATATATATATATATATATATATATATAACAAGGAGAGCATATTTCCATCTTATGCATATTTTGTATATATATATATATATATATATATATATATATATATATATATATATATATATACTCTACCCTTTACTGTAGCTAAGGGTGAGCGGTCGTTTCAAAAGTTAAAATGATTAAAAATTATTTGCGATTTTCAATGAATCAAGATAGACTTTCTGCTTTAGCAATGTTATCTATCGAACATAAAGTGTGTGCGACTTTGGATATTAAAAACAAAGACATTGTCAAAATTTTTCCCGAAACGGAAGCCAGAAAAATTTGTTTTTAGTTTCTTTATGTGTTTATGTTATATTATTCACGGTTTATTTTAATTAAATAGAAGTTTAAAATAGGATATACAATATACATATAATGGGCGTTGGATCATGGATATTACTCAAATTGTTCAAGTATTTATCTATTTACAACTTATTATTGTTATGCATCTTCTGCACATTTCTTTAAATACTAGTATGTACATATTTCTAAAGTGTTGGAAGGGGGGCGACAAATATTAAGTTGCACACGGGCGGCCAACATCTAAGCGGCGGCCCTGAGGTGCGGAGAGGCTGTATGGCCTAAACGACCTCACACAATATTATCAAATCTAATGTACAGGCAAACCATCTTAAACAAACAGGACATCTGCATGTAATTGTAATTGGGCACACCACAACAGTCGTCTTGAAATCCGAAATCCAAAGGTCCATTTTTAGTTGTTTCAATTTCATATCCTTTAAGCTCTCGAGTGTTCTTTTGAGAAGTTACCAAACCATTTATAAAATATCCCCTTAACAATCATAAGAACTTCTCTAGTTGCCTCCATCTGACAGCGCTGCTAATATCGACGTACTTGTCGAAAGAAATTCCAGACAGAAGCTTTTTCAGAAAAGCTTTTATGCTAGTTCGATAATTCAATTTGCATTAGAAACTTGGTAATTTTGTGTGCAACGGTCACAGAAGTGGATTTCGAGAAAAATTTATTTGAATTAGGAAACTCTGGTTCTTTAAAAAAAAAGCCGGATAATGGAAACAAAGAAAATTATGGAAAGTTACGGATTGTCATTATTTTATACGAAATGAGGTCATGAAATGTCCCTTTTTGATATATTTATGTGTGTTATGCTGAAAATTTATACTTTTGCTCAAAAAATCCGGACACTTGCATTTTGTAGATATTAGGTGGTTTAAATTGGAGGGAAGTAAACATTACTAATGGTACAGTTACGATCATTGAATAGTTTACAGGCTTACGTATCTTATAGGAGCCGATTTTTAAAATTTTCACCTCGTTTAAACGCACCTTTTACGCCAAAGTGACGTTACCAGTGGTGTACCTAGAATAGGTTGATTAAAATTAAAAAGTCAAAATAATATAAATAATTATATTTTACAAAATTTAACAAAATGGAAAATATAGAAAGAAGTTTTTTTGAATAAAATGGATTATCGTCTTAGTAACGCAAATAAGGAAGTCTGGTTTTAAAATATCCATTATTATTTTAAATCTATTTTATATTAAATAATGACAAACAATGATAAATAATAAACAATAATTAATATTTGGTGGACGCCCCATTACTGTCAATACAACTTTGCAGTGTTCTGTTCATAGATAGCACTAATCCCCTCATGTTATTGTCAACAAGTTCTTCCCATTCCTGCTCAATTGCTTCCCATAATTCAATTCTCTTCCGTGGTCTAAGGTTTCTTTCATTTAATTTATTTGTTAACTCTGCCCACACATTTTCGACGGGGTTAAAGTCTGGACTCCGGGAAGGCCACGGAAGAACATTAATATGAGTTTCTTCCAGCCATTCTCGAACAATTCTACCCGTATGCACCGGGCAATGGTCATGTTGGAAGATGAATTTGTTGTTGAGGAATCTCTAGATCACCGATGGCAACATTGTGTTGTCAAAAATTTGTTTGTAATGTAATTCTCTGTTAATTTTCCTTCTATATGATAACAATTGCCCGCGCCTTCAGCACTTATCCATCCCCATACGTTGACCGAGAATCCTCCACTATTTCTTAAATGATGTGTACATTGTTCATCATACCTACGATTTCTCGGCCTATAAACTCCTACTTGACCAGTGCTATATGACTGAAATACTTTTTCATTTTCAAAAAAGTTTTCTTCACGGCTTATAAATTCATTACAAAATGGAACTCGTCTTCTCTTGTGATCCTAAGTCACAAAAGGTTTCCTTAGCTTCACAATTTATCAGTCCACTTACTTTAATTCTTCTACGTGCAGTGCAAATACTGCCCCGAAAAGCTCTCTCTTCTCTAGTTTTTCGAGCTGTGGCAAAAGGAGATTCTCTCAAGTAATCTACTAACATCTCATCCTGTTGATCTGTAGAGATCTTCTGCCCCCTTGAACCGCCCAACCGTGCTATAGAGTGAAAATTATCCCATCTTCGTTTGATTTTCCATATGCACATATGGCTCACGTTCAAATCTGCAGCAACTTGCCTTAGTGACCAACCTTCTTCGAGTTCGGCAATTGCTCTTGCTTTTTGCCCACCATTATAACCATTTTAGAGAAGTTTGATTTCGTTTTATTTTATTTTCCAACACTCGCGAAATTTTTGACAAGCATTGACTTATTGAAATTTTTTGACTTTAACTTTGAACTTTGAACTTTGACTTTGAAATTAAGGTGTAAACGTAAATTATTCGGTAATCGTAACTGTACATTCCATGTCAAATCACTCAGGCAAAAACTTTTGGATCTCCGATTTTTCTGAAACTTGGTGTATAGCTTCTGCAAGACGTAAAAATAAGATATTTAAAGTAAAACAGTCTTCTTCTTTTTTTCTCAAAATGTTATTTTATGCGATTTTACAGTGATTTGGTGTTTATTTAAACAAATTTGCATTTTCTATCGTAAAGTATCAATGAAAAAATAATATTTTAATAGAGTGGACTCAAAATTGTCATTATATGGCATTATAAGAAGTTATTTTGATTCAAAACAAGTTTTTGATCAAATTTTATAGTGTAGAAAACGTTAAAATACCGTTTTTTACATCTTCCTACATTCCCAATATACATCATAATCGATTTGGCTGAAAATTTGCCACAGAAAGATAAAAAATAGGACTTTAAGTAGTTAGAAGGATTTCAATTATATTACAATACCAAAAAAAGTTACATGAAAGAATATCAGACTCAAAAGTATATTAAATAGTCCAGTCGGGATAGCATTTGACCTTGCATGCCGAGCTGCCCAAAATTTTATTTTTATAATCTTTACTGGATCAATAGTAGCCTAAATTTAAAATCGCGAATGAATTCCTCCGATACGTTAGCCGACATATTGATTTTAAAGGAGAACCGTTTGTGCTTAATATCTCCGCCATTTTTAACTTTTCGAAAAAAATGGTAGGAACTGAAATTGTTCCAAATAAATCGTATTTACAATTACATATATCAATTTCTTTACAACAATTTTTGTCGTGAGGTCGATATTTTCCGAGTTCATTTTACTTACAGTAGACGCCTATATTTTGGCTATTATCTTGCATGTAACTTTTTTGGAATTTTAATATAATTCAAATCCTTCTAACCACTGAAAGTCCTATGTTTTGGCTATCTGTGGGCAAATTTTCAGCCAAATCGATCATGATGTATTTTGGGAATGGAGGAAGATGTAAAAAACGGTATTTTAACGTTTTCTACACTATAAAATTTGATTGAGGACTTATTTTGAAGCAAAGTAACTTGTTATAATGCCATATAATCACATTTTTGAGTCCGTTCTATTAAAATATTATGTTTTGCATTGATATTTTACGATAGAAAATGTAAATTTGTTTAAATAAATATCAAAACACCGTAAAATCGCTTAAAATAACATTTTGAGAAAAAAAAAGAAGAAGAAGACAATTCGACCTTAAATGTTTTATTTCTACATTCCGCAGATGCTATATACAAATTTTCAGACAAATCGGAGATCCAAAAGTTTTTTATCCAAAATTGAGTGATTTGAAATGGAATCACCCTAATACACTGCGCGTCAGAGAAAACGGGCACCCCACAAAATAGGTCATTTTTGATGTCTCGAATTTCCTAAACGTGTTGTCCGATTTAAGTGATTTTTTAAAAATATTATAGCTTTATTATTCGTTAACAATATCGCTGTAATAATATTGTTGCTAGACAGGTAAACTGTCATTGTATACCGGGATCACAGAATAAATAACCACACAGAAGCGAAACTCCTGCCGAAAACGGTAACATAAGTTTCATGCTCATGTGTAAACGTAACTGGTGCAACCTCACTTTGGCGACTGACGTGACAGTTGTTTATAGTTAAATTTTATAGTTATATATGTTTTATTTTATATTTTATTTATATTTTATAGTTAAATTTTATATTTCATATTTACTTAATAAATACTTGTCAAAAATATTACCTAATTTGGAATGGTCTATTCCTTAGAACATCAAGTTCTATTCTGTAACTGGTGCACAAGGTCAAATATTTCGGTCCCAACAAAATCAATGGAAACGACAGTCAGATTCGCTTCTGTTTAGTTAGTTATTCTGTGCCGGGATCAAACTGTGTTTTTGTCTCAAAGTTTTTCACAGGTTTTCTTAACATTCTGTTTTTAATTCATTCGCTTATGTTAGATAATAAAAAGTTAGTTACTTTAACAACTAGCCATGTTCATGATTAATACAGGGTGTTTCTAAATAAGTTTGACAAGCTTTAAGGGGTAATTTTGCATGAAAAAATATTGACCGTTTGCATTATAAACATAATATGTTCGCAAATACTTGGTTTCCGAGATACGGGATGTTGAATATTTTTTAACAAACTAACGAAAAATTTATTGCTATAAAACCGTTTGGGATATGCAAATAAAATTTGGTAGGTTTTAAGAGGTAGTTATTGCGCAGAGTACTAAGACATACATATTTTTTTTTTGTAATTTCATCTTCAATTTACGGTGCACTTCTCGTAGACTATTATCGATAAGGGTGGAGTCGTATTTGTTTTGGACGGCGCCTTTTTTGACATACAATAATTAGGGATTTTAGTCACCATTGGCATGCATACTGGTAATATGACCGGTATGAGCGCCAATGGAGAATATAAAATTCTTAATTGCATATCTCAACCGATTTTAGAACAATAAATAAATCGTTAGCTTGTAAGAAAAAATTCAACATCCCGTATCTCGGAAACGAAGCATTTGCAGACATATATTTATAAAGCAAACGGTTATTACTTTTTCATGCAGAACTACACCTTATAGTTTGTCGCACTTATTTAGAAACACCCTGTATTCATGGAGAACATGGCTAGTTGTTAAATTATCTAACTTTTTTATTATCTAACATAAGCGATTGAATCAAAAAA